>NW_025336543.1:253247-267904 GCF_004798865.1 Varanus komodoensis
GAGAGTTGTAGTCCAGCATATTTGGAGGGGACTAAGTGGGGAAGGCTGGCTTAAATAAAAACGTTCTGGCCTTTAAGCGCAATCCTAGAGGAAAAAAATCCTACAAACCCTGGCATGCCCCTGCCGGCCATGCTAGCAGCTGAACAACTTATTTTTTTTTTCTGTCTAAGCACGCCTAGGATTGCGTCCTAGCGTGACACAAGCACGGCTACCCCGCGGAAAACCGTGACAAAGCGCCCCGTTGCTGAAGCTGCCCGCTCGCCCTTCGGAAACTGGACGCTGCCGTTTCTTTCACTTCCGACCCGAGCCTCCGCGCTCCTCTGCTCACGTGACCCCCGTTTTGGGGGCTTCGATTGGCTGCGCAAGAGGAGCACGGGGCGGGTATGCGGCCGTCGCCTGGACTGGAAGAGCCGCGGCGGGCGTGCGTGCGTGCGTGCGGATGGCTCTGCGCTGCCTGTGCCATTCGGGCAGAGCAGCGCTGACGCGGTGGCCGCTGCCGGGCGCGGGACGCCCTGGCACCAGTAGCCGCTCCGCGCACAGGAGTGGGAGCCACCGCCGCTCTTCGGGGGGAGAACCCCAAGGGAACCAGGTGAGTGAAGCCGCTGATCTCCTGCCCAGCGCGTGTGCACTTTGGTCCTCCTTCCTCGTAGTGACCTTTGGGAGGGAGTCGGATCAAACCTGGCTGCTGGCTGGCTCATCGGTGCAGTGCTCCCCTTGACCTTGCTGGGATGCTTCTACCGCGCATTCCGCTTCCCTCGATCAGTGTGCCCTCGCCGGGGACTTGGCCGACCTGGAAATGGAAAAAGAGGGTGCTACCTGGAGGCGTATGGTGCATGTAAGGCGCGTTCGAACTGGCGCCCTCTAGATATGCAGGACTACACCTCCTATCACAATTGTCCTTGGCACGAATGGCCATGCTGACTGGGGATGATAGGCGCTGGTGTTGAGCATATCTGGAGTCTACTGGGTTCTAGACTTGGCTGCCTTCTGGTACATAATCATCCAGAAATGTGATGGGTGCTACAAGTGGTAAATAATAGTGTGACACCTGTAGTTTGGGGACTTCCAAGTTAGACTATTGCGTTGTGCTGTTTGTGGGGTTCAGAGTTAGAACTGGTTCAAAATGTAGTGGCTCCACTATTGGCTGAGGAGGATAGAACAGATTGGATCTTGCCAGTGCATAAGTAACTTTAGTGGCTTCCAATTTATTTCTGAGTGGAATTCAAAAGGCTGCCAGGGGAGCCTTTGCACCCTTTTGAACTTACCTGTAAAAATGGTTCAGCTAGGAGACTATGCAGGGGGAGACTGTAGCAGCAGGGGTCCTTGTGGTGACATCCAGATTATGGATTTCTGATGGCCGTTTATGCTGTGCTGTTTTAGCAGATTAAAAAATATATATTCTCAAAATCCTTAGACAAGATGCAGCCTTTATATCTTGGTTGCTGCTCTGCTGGTTTTCAGATTGTTTGGATTTTGTTGTATTTTTAAAAGTTATGATAAACTGTCTTGGGAAGCCTAAAAAGCAGTAAAATGTGCAAATGCTTAAAATAAAACTAAAGAGCTTAACACTGGTATGTGTGTTATGCATTACAGCCAGTGTGGGGTAGTGGTTAAGAGCACAGGACTGGAACTCAGGCAATCTGAGTTCTAGTCCCTGCTCAGCCATGGAGCCAACTGGGTGACTTTGGGCCAGTCACAGACTCTCAGACCAACCTACTTCACAGGGTTGTTGTGGGGATAAGATTGAGAGCAGCAGAAAAATGATATAAGCCGCTCTGAGTTCTTTAAAAAAGAGAAAGTCAGGATATACATCTAATAAATAAACATCCCAGAACTATATTCCAGACCTGCTGTACTTCAGCAGTAATACATTTATCAAATACATTAAGAAATGCTAACAGGAAGTAACAAATCTGGTGTTCTTCTAGGCTCCCACCTATGAATACATTGGTTGCAATAAATTTATATGTGTTTTGTGGGGCTGTAAAGCTGTTTTCCATGGGATGGGGGCATAAAAATGCAAATACTGAAGGATTAGATGTGCTGTTGGTCCCTCAAAACACCACACAAGGATCAAGTTTCTGTATGCTAAATGCTCGAAATGAACTCACAAATTCAGCATACTGCATGCCACAGGCCAAGCAAGTAGTAGTCAAATCCAGTTCCCCTGCAACTGGATAGCAGTTACTCAACTGGTTATCTACGCTCACCCCTATTTCCCCACATATCTCAGAATTAGTGCTGGAGTGATATATTTGGAGACCTACATCATCTTGGTGTAGTAAAATTAAGCCAGTCCTTAATTCTGTTCATGTGGAGGTCTCTTTACTCTTTGGAGGTATGCTTAACATTGCAGCCTAAGAGAGTGCATTCTCTTTTCTTAAGTCAGACTGAGTACTGTGTTCTTGTTAATCATACATGCAACTCATATGGTAAAGTAACATGGTCAGCTATGGATGGTCCTGTGACCAGCAGTGGACTCTGAACAGGCATGTTCGTCTGTCAAAAAGGCCACAGATCTTTGCTGTATATAATATCTCAGTGCCTATCTCCAGGTGGCACTGAGATATTGTATACCCAGTGCTTTTTTTGTCATAGAACACACCGGAACAGAGTTCCGGCACCGTTTTTCGACAGATTTTCCAAGTTTTAAAAATAACTTTTGAAAATTTGATGTTTGGTCCATGTGAATTTGAATTGCCCTGTCGAGTGTAGCAGGTCGGCGACAAAATCATTAAAACAGTGCATGCAGGCTGCTTGTGTGTCGAATCTGATGCATGTGTGCTTCGTCCGCGCTGGTTGTGATGGCACTGCTCGGCTTGTGATTGGTTGTGTGGTCGCTCGCTGAGTGCTTACTGCGGGTGGTGACCATTACATTTCGTTACACAACTGACGTGTGTGGGTGTGTGTACAGTGATTGACTACGTGCAAAAGGTAAATAATTTCATGAGTTCTGGCACCTTTTTTCTTACAAAAAAAGCACTGTATATATCTATTAAGGTAATATTTTTGAGGGTTTCATTCCTTATCCCAAGCAAGGCCTTTTCAGTGGTTACACAGTGATTGTGGAATGATTTCCCTCTGAATATTAGGAAATATACCTCATTCCTGGTCTTTAAAAAGCTGCGTAAAATCCTGACTGTTTGAGTAGGCCTTGTGGAGTTTATGAGTTTCAAGCAAATCATCTTGCTGTTTTCAGTTGGAGGTCCTTTCAGCTGCTGCACTAGCTTTGTATTGTTTCTACATTTTTACTGTTAGGCTTATGCAGCTTAAGAACAACACAATGAGCTGGGATTAAAATGTGTTAAACAAAGGATTGGTGAATGGCAATGACTCTGTATTCTCTTTTCTGTGGTGGAGGATAGTCCCTTTTAGAGCTATTAATGTTCATGCCTTCTCTCCACTGTTATTCCTAAAAAAGCAAAATTTCATAGTCCAACTCATTTGACTCTTTGTCCACTTTAGGCAACTTCTCCCTCCTTTGGATTTCTCTTTGATATTGATGGAGTGCTTTTACGAGGTCGGTTAGTCATTCCTGCTGCCAAGAAGGCCTTCCAGAAGTTGACAGATTCAAAGGGCCAGTTCCGTGTGCCGGTTGCATTCGTAACCAATGCTGGAAACTGCTCTCGGGACAGCAAGGCTGAAGAATTGTCGGAAGCACTTGGATTTAAGGTACTGAAAGCACCTCAAGTTTCTTTGGATCATTGACTTGTGTTTGTAAACTGTGAAGTTAGAATTCTACAGATGTTATAAAAAAGATTCATGTTTTGTGGGGGATTCTTACAGAAAGAAAATATTCTTTTTTTGGTTGTAGGTTTCACAGCCCTTCTACACAGTGTGTTGCATACATAGTTGCTAGCCATTTGTTTCACAGTAGCAGATGGCCCAGTTCATACATGAGCCACAATTACGGAGAATTCTGGCTTAGTGGTAATGAGAAGTGGGCTTGTGCATGGTGCCAGTTGCTTTCAATTGGCTCAACCTACAAGCAGGAGTGGCTATACTAGCTTTCCTCAACCTGGTGCCTTCAAGGGGATGTAGCTTTCTTCAGCCCAGCCAACCTGGCCATGGGCCAGGAATCCTAGGATTTGTATTTCTAAACATCTGGAGGAAACCAAGCTGGTGATGGCTGGGCTAAACAAGAAAATCTAGTACTTCTTTGTTTAGTGATGTATCCAAACCAGGATTTCTCACTTGATTGGATGCAACAAAAAATCAGAGGCCAAGGACAAATTTTGGCTTCAAATGCTGTGGCTTGTTAGGAGAGTAGGAAGCCAAGATTCTTGGTTTAATTTTAAACCTAAACAAGCCAGTACTAAAGATATCCTGGTTTTCCTAGCTATTGTCCTTGGCAAAAGGACCCAAGTGGGGGTGATCGAGAATATGCATCAATATACTTCCTCATTACTAAGTCAGAATTCACAGCTTATTACATGTCCAGCCCTGAATACACTTACTATATGATCATGTCTCTCTCATAAGCCTTTTAGAAATAAAAAAGTGAGAAAGTGATCCACACTGAGATTGCAGCAGGTGTATGAGATTCTCCCACCAAGTCATGCCCCCAAAGGTCCCACTTGCTGTAACAGAAGCAAGATACTGGAAATTGCCTCAGAAAAGGTGGCCCGTGGGACAATGGAGCAGATGGTCAACATCGTCATGCCCACTACCCCCACTGACTGTTTCTAAAAAACAATATCCCAAGCCTGGGAAGTGATTGTATAGTAAACTTGTTCTTTGTTTGAGAACTGAATGCCCTTAAGAACCACTCTTTCCTACCATGTAAACCTGCTTGCACTCTTCAGAGGCAAGCAGGTTGTCACCTGTTTGGGACCCTTCAATAACTGAGTCCCAACTCAAGGAAGATGTTCTGATGGAGCCTCCCTTGGTCCTGAGCCTGATGTCCTTCTGACTGTGTTAGCTCAGTCCTGTTGAATACCACGGTTTTATATAATGTGTGAATCTGGGTCACGGGGTGTTTTTTTCTCCCCAGCTGCTCCTGTGTTATGCTGTGTTTTTACGCTGTTTTTAGTGTTAGTCTGTCTGAGATATTTTACTTGAAGCAGACGGGGTACACTCTGGAAGGCACAATTAATACGTGTGGTGCTTTCATATTACTTAAAATACAGTATAATGGAAGCAGTTTGCAAATCCACTAAAAATTAGGTGACTGTCATTAGTATGTGAACCCAACCCCAGTGGATGGGAAAGGATTACATGTGTTATGCATTCCTGTCACTCATTCAGGCCTTTTCTATGTTCCTTCTGTTCAAGCTGAAATATTATCCAAGCATGTCTCTACTCAAGGTGACTTTCATGGTATTCTTGTTAGTATCTAATGTCTGAGAGGAAGAGGACAGGTGTTGACATTCCTGTGGGATTAATTCACTGTTGTCATCAACGTCATGTCTTTGGTAACTTGCAGGCTAAAGGACCTGGCAGTTGGGAGTATTATTTGTGGAAAGGGTAGGGCACCTATGCTGCTGACCTTTCTTTCTTTCCCCCCTCAGGTGTCTCCTGAATGGGTGATCCTCTCTCACAGCCCACTACGTCTTTTCCATCAATTCCATAAGAAGTGTGTGCTTGTGTGTGGCCAAGGTCCTGTGGAGGAGAATGCCAGAGAGTATCCTTTTCTGCCTTCAGATTCTTCTTTCTTTTTCCTTCTTCCCTTCTATGTGTTGAAAGCCAGTGTTGTGTAGGAAATAGGGTGAGCCATGTGAGGAGCCAGGCTGAAATCCTGTGACACTTAGTTGATAACCTTTGTCAAGCCATTCATTCTTGGCCCAGCTTGCTTCCCAGTTTGCATGGTCAAACAATCTATGATGAACAAACCATGGATTGTTTGGGGGCATGTAGGAAGAAGCAAGCATGCTTGTTCTCACCAACTTCAACTTTCCTAAGTAGCCTAGGATTCTTCTTCATGGTTTCCATGCATCACACATATGGGTTCTGCGCCTGTGTGGAGCCTGTTGTCAGGAAGACTCTATAGCTAAGCATTAGTTTGGGTGGGAGCCCCTCCCCTTCCTGCTCCAAGTATTCGTGGGAGGAACTCACACCCATTCCCTCAGCTCCATTGAGACAGCCTAGAGGTTCCAGGACCGAGGGAGGAGTGTTGTGCCTGCAAGAGGGGATGATTGATCTGAGGGTCAACACCAGGTAGGACTGGTGGGCAGTTTGTGTGAATACTGGCCAGGGCGGCTTATTTTATACTGTACTGTTGTATTTTAATTTTATATTTATATTTTAATTTATATTATAATTATTTTAATTTATTGATGTGAGCCGCCCCGAGGCTTCGGCGAATGGGGCGGCATAAAAATGTTTTAATAAAATAAATAAATAAATACACAGATGACCACTTCAAGAATGACAGCAACCTGACTTTCTTCCTCGTGGTCTCTGTGCATTGCGCATATGAGCAACTAGCAAGCTTACCTTGAAAAGGATGAAGGGATGGTGTCATCACCGGAGGCCTGGGGAGAGGACTGCTCTGCTGAAGAAGCAGTCTGCTCTTGCATGGACATCCAGCTTATAGTGGTTGAGAAACACTGAGGGTCGTGGGCCATGTGGCTGCCTTGCAGAGGTTCTGCAGGAGTATTCCCATGAGGAGGGGTGTGGAAATCACCATTGCTCGGGTGGAGTGAGCTCTTGGAGGGGCTGTGAGTTGCAGACTACCCAGCTCACAGGACAGGGAGATTGTGTTCGTGACCCAGATCACTGGTCTTTAAATTGAGAGCAGCTCTCCCTTGCTCGTTCTACCATAGCTTACAAAGAGTCTCAGCGGTTGGTGGAGGGATTCTGTCCTGGAGCCATTCAAAACATCCAGTAAGCACAGGGTGGATTCCGTGGGAGTGGAAGGGGCAGCAAAGAAGGCTAAGGGGATAATGTCCCGGTTGAGGTTGGATGCTGATAGGACCTTGGGAAGGAGGGCTGGGTATGGTCAGAGCACTGCCTTGTCCCTGTGGAAGGTGGTGGGGGGCCTGCCCAGAGGGCACATAGTTCTCTGGCATGTCTAGTGCAGTGCTGGCGAACCTATGGCATGCGTGCAGCAGCAGGCACACAGAGCCCTCTCTGTTGGCACATGAGCCAAGCCTTGCCCCAGCAGCCAAGCATCAGATCACAGCACACACAGGGGCCAATGTGCATGGAAAAGAGTCGTAGCGCCAGGCTATGACATCATGAGCCGCAACTCATTAGCCGCGACTCGTCTGCGATTATGTATGGCAGGTCAGTGAGCTGCCAAGGATATACGTATATTTGCTTGAACTGACTGTGAGTTGTTTTTTCTAAAATAAAACCTCAGTTTTCAGGTTGTACAGTGTTGGCACTTTGCGATAAGTGTATTTTGGGTTGAATTCGGTCTGTAAAAGGTTCACCATCTCTGGGTTTCGGTTGGAAAAATTTGGTGTCCTGGAATAGTTGTGATGGTTGGAATTTATTTAGCATGGGCACAAATGATGAGCTGTGCAGAAAAAGCTCCTCCAGGAAGGGATTTTCAAAATTGCATCATTTTCAATGAAACTTTGGCCCTATATTAGGGTTATGGGTGTGCACCAGGATAGGGTTAGGGTTTCGAAAATTTGGTGTCCCTGCATGATTTTGATGGTTGGAATGTGTTTGGAAAGGGCAGAAATGATGAGCTGTGCAGAAAAAGCTCCTCCTGGAAGGGATTTTCAATATTGAATCATTTTCAGTGGAGCTTTGGCCCTATATTAGGGTTATGTGTGTGCACCAGTATAGGATTAGGGTTTCGAAAATTTGGTTTCCTGGCATGATGTTGATGGTTTGAATGTGTTTGGAACGGGCATAAATGAGGAGCTGTGTAGAAAAAGCTCCTCCAGGAAGCCTTTTTCAAAATTGCATCATTTTCAGTGGAAGTTTGGCGCTATATTAGGGTTAGGGGTGTGCACCAGGGTTATGAAAATTTGTTGTTCTGCCATGATTTTGATGTTTGGAATGTGCAGAAAAAGCTCCTCAAAGAATGCTTTTTCAATATCTCATTATTTTTAGTGCTCCTTTAGTCTTATGTTAAGGTAGAGGTGTGCCCCTGGGTAGGGTTAGTGTTAGAAAAATGAGGTGTCCTGGCATGATTTTATTGGTTCGAATGTATTTTGAATGGGCAGGAATGATGAGCTGCGCAGAAAAGGCTGCTGTAGGAAAGCTTTTTTCAAAATGGCATCATTTTCTATGGAACTTTTGCCCTATATTAGGGTTTGGTACGTGTTGTAGCATAGGGTTAGGGTTGGAGAAACGAGTTGTCCTGGCATGATTTTGATGATTGGAATGTATTAAGAATTGGTAGAAATGATGAGCTGTGCAGAAAAAGCTGCTCCTGCTTCCCTTACCCAAGTCTTAACTTCTACACCACAATGATGGAGCTCTACTGAAGTTTCGTACATATCTAGCACAAGGCTTCCATTTTAGTTACAAATCCCAAAAGTGGACACTTAAGTATTTTGTCCATCAAAAAGGATTTCCGTATTTTGAAAGAGAAGGGGAGGAAAGAATAGCATGGCTTTCTATATGCTTGTGCAGATGTTGAAATTTAGTACCTCTGTTTCCCAAAGCAATTATTTTTGATGTTTGTCAATGGGGCATGCTGGTTAGTGAAATGGTATAGGGTGGGGCACTCTAGCACTTGAAAAACTTTGCATGGGATAAAATTCTGAGCTGTGGGATTTCTCTTGCCCCTTCACACATTTTGAATTGCAGTGCACGTTTGAATCCGTGGTTGGCAATGAAGCTCACTGCACATCCTTGGGCCAGTCGCTGTTTCTCCGTCTCGCCTACTTCACAAGTTTGTTGTGAGGATAAAAAGGAAGGGAGGAGACCATGTGCATTCCCTTGGGCTCCTTGGAGAAGAGGTGTCATAAATAAAAATAATTTGCATTGTGTTTTGGCCTGTCTTTGGCCAGCTGTGGGGGACAGAGGTAGATTTTGAAGAATGGGATAGCTGCCATGTAAGTTTTTTGTGACTTCCTGCGATTACTTCGCGCATTTCCATCTGCAGTGGACACAAGCCTTTCTTCCTTGACCATCTCAAATAGCCTGGGGTTCCAACATGTTGTTACCATTGAAAACGTGAGGAAGGCATTTCCTTTACTGGATATGGTTGATCAAAGCCGGAGGCCAAAAGAGCTGGCAAGTATTTTAGCCTGATTACAGGAAATTGTGAATGAACGAAGGCCTTTGTGTGGTGTCACTTTTGCTATCAAGGAGTATTACTGAAGCAGAAGTATTTTGCTTTTATAGGAAGCTGCCAGGGGTGGTCATTAGGAATTTTAGGGAAAGCTGCTATTGGTATGCTGATTTATTTATTTGTCTGTTTCTATGACATCTGAATCAGGAAAAGCCAGACATGTTCTGAACAGGTCCCTGGATGCAGCCCTGGGTTGGATGAGGCCCATCAAAACGAGACCGAATCCTCACAAGGTGGAGTCTCTGGGTTGGTGGTTTCCAGGAAATTAGCAGGTGTGCCTGTTCTGGATAGGGTTGCATTCTCTGAGGAAGAACAGGACTGTGGCTTCTGTGACAAGGAGCACCAGTTACCAATTCATGTTGGTTTGCCACCTGAACCCTTTCTTAGATGAGGGTAGTCCGGCCACTGCAATCCGTGCATTGGTAACCTCACATTTGGTTTACTGTAATGTGCTTGTCGGGTTGTCCTTGGACCTGGTCTGGAAACTGCAGCTACAGGATGTGGCAGCCAGGATGCTGAGTGGAGTGCCTGAGGAAGCATGTCTTCTACCAGTTACGGCACTGGCTACCTATTAGTTATTGAGACTTGCTGTTAGCACATAAAGCCCTGAATAGCTTGGGACCAGGTTCCTGGCCGATTGCCTTCCGCAGTACAGACCTGTGAGAGCAATAAGATTCTTGAAGGAGGCCTCGCTGCTTGTGTGAAGTTGTCCCCTCGGTATTTGGAAAATGCCACCTGTATCATGCTGTAGGTACCAATTAAAGACCCATTTAAATAAATTCAGTTGTATATAATCTATTAAAGAAATATTCTGCTGCAGATCATTAAAGTGCATGGACTGTACATGCTGCCCTGGCCCCAGTGTTCATAATTTCTCAGTGCCCAGCATCCCTCCATTGAGCATGAGCTTCTGCTCATGTTCGGCTGAATGTGAGCACAGGCCTCCATGTGGTCAAGCACCTTGCCTTACTGGGCCTCTTTGTATTATGGAGGGTTCTACCTGTGCTCAAGTGAATGCAATTGGAAGACTTCTTCACACTTTTCTTCTCATAGAGGAATGTCAGTAATTGCGGGACGACACATGTGGATATAGATCGGGGTGACACCAGTCTATCTGGCCCTATGTTTCTGGGCATGCTGATATACCCTGATCTGCTAGAATGGAGTGTCTATCTGTAGGAATGTCTTCCTGTACAAAGTGGAGCAGCCCTTGGTTCTTTGCATATTAAATAGAAAAGTTCTGCAAGCTGGAAAGTGAAATTGTAGCAGTAATTAGGATAAAATTATTGAGAAAAATCTTTTAGAGACCCTTGAATTTCTTTCAAAACTGGTCACATGCTCCAAAGAACCCTTTGATACTAAGCATCACCATTTGGTCTTGGAAACTCTTTGCCCATTCCCAGCTACTGCAAACTAATTTTTCTTTTGTCCTTCGACAGCCTCCTCCAACAATTGATTTCCCCACTATAGAAGGTAGGTAATCTCCCTCCCTTCTCTTATAAGAATGCATGTGAGATGGATTCCCAGTGAATGCAACCGAAACCTGGTATGTGCCTACAATCGAGTATACTTTGAGGCAGTCAGGGTGGAAAAGAAGCAATACCTCACTGCCTCCATCCAACCCGTTCTTTGCCACCCAGTGGTGCTTTTCAAGGTTATCTGGGGCTTATTATATTCTGACCCTAGGGTCCTCTTGGAACCAGCTCAGGCCCACTGCAGTTTACTCACTAGGCACTTCCAGGAAAAAAATCTCTTGCAACTGCCAGGACTTGGACTTCCGAGTTGTAAGAGCTGAATCTGTGGAGAAATCCAGAGCACGGCTTTATCTGTTTTTATTGGATGTGCTTGAGTTGGTATAGTTCAAGGATGTGGACAAGGTGCTTGGCTACAACAATGGACTGGATGAGGGCCAACATACTGAAACTCAATCCAGATAATACTGAAATGCTGTTGGTGGGTGGTTCCTTCGACTGAATGGGGTGTGTTCAACCTCTTCTTGATGGGGTCACACTCCACCTGTAGGAGCAGGCTCATAGTTTGGGAGTGCTGCTTGCCCATCTTAGTACCTGAGAGTGAGGTGGCATCAGTGGCTTAGAGGCCTTCCACAAGCTTTATTTGATGGCCCATCTGGGGCCACCTCCTGGCCAGGGATAGCCTGGCTTCAGTAATATACGAACACTGGCAATCTCTAAATTAGATCGGTGCAATGCATCTATGTGGGGCTGCCCTTGAAGGTGGTTCAGAAGCTGCAGCTGGTACCGAATGTGGTAGCCAGATTAATAGCTGGAACCTGCAGGTCTGAACATATAAGACCAGTTCTGGCCCACTTGCATAGGCTACCTCTGTGCTTCTGGTCCCAGTTCAAGGAGCTGGTTTTAACCTAGGAGGCCCTTCTCTGCTTGAGACGACAAGACCTGTCACAGTGTCTCTCCCCGTCACAATCTACTCAAACAACACGCTCAACCTCTCGGGCTTTCCTGCAAGTACAAACACTGAGGAAAGTGCGGAAGGTGGCCACTAGGAGGAGGACATTCTCGGTTCTGGCCTCCCGTCTGTGGAATAACTTTCCCACTGCTGCCTGGCTGGCATCCAATCCTTCACCTTTTCAGTGCCAGGATAAGACGGCCCTTTTTTCTGAGGCTTTTAAGGACTTATGCAGCCAGCCAGGGACTTGAGGGCAATCACCAGGTGTCCACAGAGTAACTTTTAAAAAATATTCTTTATACTGTTTGTTGTTATCATCTCTTTTGACTATTTTTCCATTTTAAAGTTTTCTAATTTTTCTGAAACGTTTTGGTATTTTCATCATTTGTTTTTATGGACTCAATAAACTATCCAGAGAGCTTCAGCTGGAGGGAGGCGGTATAGAAATGAAGTAAATAATATATAATTCTGCTTCAAACCAACAAATATGGACATGTGGAAAAGAATCTTCTTTCTCCTTGGGGTGAACTGAAATTCTCAAATTAATAAAACTGAGGGGATTAGCTAAAGAAGAGGACTGACATTTGGTGCTTCAGCTACATGAGTTTGAATCATGGCACCAAATACTAAACCATAGTTTCACTATAGTACCTGAATGAAGCTAGTCTTTGTCAAAAAGATTAGATTCTATTTTTCTAGGATAGAACATACCTGTTGATGATAACCATCACTGAACAGTTTGAGTCCAGCAGAAATTATAGCACTCTCTAGCCAATGCATTTCCCAAAGTGCTTGATAAATGCCAGGGAGGCATGATGCTCCTCCTCCCCATTTTATCCTCACAACAACCGTGTGAGGTGGGTTCGGCTCGAAGTACATGACTGTCCCAAAGTCCCACAGTGAGCTTTATAGCTGTGGTCTCTCATAGCACAACCCTAGCTACTACACCACGCAGAATCTTAGACAGGCACCTTTAAGTAAAACTTACCTACCTCTCTCAATCTCTAGGAATACTTCTGCTGGGTGAGCCTATCCGTTGGGAGACCTCTTTGCAGCTGATCACAGATGTGCTTCTGAGCAATGGGAATCCAGGAACAGAGCTGGCTACTGTGCCATACCCACATCTACCTATCCTAGCCTGCAACATGGACCTTTTGTGGATGGCAGAAGCCAAAATGCCAAGGTGATGTAACAGCAGAACAGCAGCTGGCTGGGCTGGGGTGAGCCTTTCCTGTTGGCAGAAGCAGAGGTTGTGCTGGCACTGAAAAGACCTTGCCTCTTGCCCTGGTCACCACGGTGCAACTCTCTCCTAGCCTGGAAAACTCGCTGCCTTCGCTTTGCTGCCATGTGGGAACTCTCGCAAGCGCTCAACAGCACTGGGCTCTCACACGATTGCAGCACGTAGCTGAGGTCTTGTGAGATGTTGTTGGATATGGCCAAGATCTCGTGAGAATCCCAGAGCAGCGGGTGGCTTGCAGTTGCTCTGAATAGTCCTGCCAACCATTTTCTTGCCACAGAGGGAGGGTGGCTGGTGGGCTTCTTGGAGCACATGCTGAAGGTCGTGAAGGGCTGTGTAGGGTGCATGATCAGGCTAGGACTGAGCTGAGCTTGGAGCACGACACAACTTCCTGGTCTTCTAGCTCTGCCACCTGAGGTGGGCACCTCACTCTTATTTCCTGGGTGTGGTGGCTCCAGTAGCTGCACTAGTTGTAGAGATGTCCCAAACTTTTTGGTTGCCGCAGTTGCCAAATGCAGTGCAGGTGATTAGACTCCGTATTAAAGCTTTCATGGACAACATCTGCTTCATCAGATGTATGGCATTAACCTCATGTTGACAGATTTGTATACACATTACGATTCTCTCTCCTACTTCCTCTGAAACCACTGAGGTTAATAAAAAAGTACAGAGAGTGAGAATTACCTTAACAAGATGGTGGGAGGTAGCAGAAAGATCATTGCAGTGGTAAGTTGTTTTGTAATTAAAAAACAGTTACCCTTTGTCCTTGTCTAAATCATAGGATGTAGAGTGGAATTTCTTGGTGAACTGTTGTTCCATAATTTTGCATCAAGCCCATCTAACCAATTCACAGCAAATCTCTTGGAGATTATAAAGTTTCCAAAGAGGGGGGCATGTTTTTGAAGCACAGTAATTAATATCAGTAAAACACTTTTAAGACTCTAGGCACAGATGAAACATCTACTTTCCTGAATAAAGAACCAGGAAGTAGAGGTGGACCACTGCAGCAACACAGGGAAGGATAAATCTTGATTCTTTAGCAGCATAGCAAGCCAGTAAAAGCTGTACATGGAAGAGCAATCACAAAACATTTCAAATATCTGTACTGGTGCTCTTTTTTCAGTGTTTCGATCTGTGCTAAACATCCTCACATTTTCTCACATGTTAAGTCGATCCTCTCCATTCATCCAGTATTGCCACAACATCTTATGTTCCAGTACATACATAGGATGCTGACGGCTTTTTCTTCCATATCAGATTTGGCCATGGCACCTTTCTTGTATGTTTAGAGAACATCTACAAGAAAATGACTGGCAAGGAGCTGAAGTACGAGGCCCTGATCGGCAAGCCCAGCACAGTCACCTACCGCTATGCCGAACACGTGATCAAGCAGCAGATGCAGAGCTGCGGCTGGAGAGCCCCTCTGCATCACTTGTACGCTGTTGGGTAAGCAGCCCTTTGAACGGTTGGGTGGAAGGTCTAGAGACTGTAGCTGTTGAGCGCCCTGGAGAAGGTGCTTTTCCTGCTAAAGGGGCGCTTCGGAGAACAGTTGCATATTTTCAGTAAGTGCACACAATTAATACATATATTTGGAAAGCTGCACACTACCTACGCATGGATTTTCATGCCAGAAGGAAAAATTGAAGCTCACCATCTGGTAAGAACTTGAGCCCGAACTAGTTTTGGGATGGAATTTGGAGAATTTAAGTGTACCTGGGTTTTTCACACATCATCACTTTCAGCTTTTTCCATGCAAGATCCTTATACATTCCAACACTCTTGATGGGTTCAGACATA
>NW_025336543.1:268004-304575 GCF_004798865.1 Varanus komodoensis
TATGTCTGAACCCAGAAACCATGGTGAAGTGTGGTAAGGATGGATTCTGTGGAACCACACAGGGAAACAGTGGGATGTTCTAGAGTTTCCACACTTCACCATGGCTTGTTGTAGCACCTGAACCCAGAAAGCACACTTTGGTGTGGTTTCCACGTTTCTTCAAGATTTCTGTGCAAACTGCAGCTGCACCTGCAGTAGCTCCTCTTACCTGCACTTGTCACTGTCCTGCCTAGCAGTGCTCTGATTGACCACCGTGTGCTCATTCTTTTCCTTTTTCCATGTGCTGCCTGGATGCCAACCTGGACCTTCAGATTTCAGCAGCATTGGGCCATCGTGCCACATTGCCGCAAGCAGCATCGGCCTTGGGGATGGCCATGCCTGGACTTGCATTTGGTTGCTGCAGGTTGTTGGGCAGTACCTGGAAACTGCCTAGCATCTGGTTTATTCATGCAGCCAATGCTTTTCTCTTGTGGAAGTTGCCTCCACAAGAGAAGCATGCAGACTGCACCTGGACATCACCAGCTGGGTACTCACTCTGGAAAGCCCTTGCCTCCCACTCTATCTCCCACCTTCTGCTATCTTGCCCCTGGTGTTTCTTGGGGCTGTCAGCAAGCCCCACTAACCCCTGCCCTCTGACACCGCTGCAGGGCACATTCCCAATGGCCAGGCAAGAAACTTTCCCAGGCAAGTGCCCAATGTGCTTCGTGGGGAAAGGCTTCCTGGCACAGGTGCCTGCAGTGTGGGAGATGCCCCTTCCAACATACGCAGGTCCTGTGCACAGAGGGACATGAGCACATGTGCAGCAAGGGAGGAGGTGTGGGCGTGTGTGGGCACACAGTGACACAGGGCACGACAGCACTCCTGTAGTGCTCCTCGAGAGCAGCAGTGCCACTCCAGTGAGTAAGCAGTTGCTGCTTCTGTGCAGCATGGAAAGCAAACTCCAGCAGCACTTAGCAGAGGCCGTGCTCCATTAAGCACGTGGGCCGTTGAAGGAAAGGGAGGCCATGTAGGCAGGAACACTGCATGCTGGGATTGATGTTCAACCATGGGGGCTGATGGGATAGCAGCTGCCATTAGGAGGAAATATGGAAGAGGGTGGAAAGCACTTGAGCATGGAAACTATGCTCCTGTCTGAACCTGGTACCCAAAGTGGGGTCCTATGCCATGTGGTGAGCATGCTGCGTGGGTCAGCACTGTGTGTGAATGCTTCCCAGGAATGCGCCCTCCTTTCTGGTCCCTGGCCCAAACTTGTTCTTTTAAGATCTCGTTTTCAAATCTGGCAGTATGAGTTGCTAGAATTATCATTCTTCGTGGTCTCTGTGCAATCACATGAATGGGCTTTGCCATGCAGCAGAAGGCCTGGATCGGAGAGAAAAACTTTGAAAGCTCAGCGGAACGGAGTGGGCGGGAGCCCTCCCACCCCTTCTGGAAGTCCGGATGGGGGAGGGGTCCTTCCCAGTCCCCCAGTTGCATTTGGCTGCACACGCAGTCACTCACAGATCGGAACTTCTCCGCTCAGCGAGCTGTCGTTTTGCCTCTCCTGCTTTTTGCTTCTAATATTAAAAACAAATCTTGCTCTTCACAGTTTTCTCTAACCCTCAAAGCTCCGCCTGCTCACCGAGGCTGTTTCCCAGCACCTCCCACCTCTCCCTTCCCGCCTAGCCTCCTTGCCCGTCTCCATGTGCTTCCCTGGCTTGGCCCTCATGGCTGACCAGGTTTTCTCCATTGCTCCTCCTGCACCGCCCGGATTCCTGCAGGGGACAGCCATACCCACTGCCTCCTTTGCCTGCAAGAGGGACACATGGCCAGGCATTCAGAAAACAAACCCTCCAGCAGAGTTTTAGTAGTGTACAGCTCTTACTGTCAGTAACTCATCTTTTAGGAAGGAGGAAAGATTAAAAAGCAGAAAAAACCTTCCCACACTCAGAATATTCAGCTGCTGAGGGAAAGGATGTGGGTCTAGAGCAGGGGCCGACAACCTTAAACACTCAAAGAGCCTTTTGGATCTGTTTCCCACAGAAAAGAAAACACTGGGAGCCACAAAACCCTTTTGATATCTAAGATGAAGATAACTGCATATATCGTTTTTTACCTTTATGCTATGTATAAAAAACTGGTGTGTTGCATTTATGAAATCAATGAACTGCTACAGAGAAAGCAAATTTTTATTTCTGCATGCCACAAAAACATATTAAGCATACTGATAAACCAGTCTCATCAGCAGTGAAAGCAAATGAATCTGCCCACATACCATTAAACTTTCGGTTTTCTCCTGAAACTTCTTTTCTTGGATTTATTCATGGTTGGCCTACCAGGGGTCGAAAAGCTCAATAAATCCAGCGGGTGTTGCACATTAGTGGTTGTGACGCGTATTTGTTGTGACAGGAGCTGCAGCAGAGGAATGAAAGAGCCACATGTGGCTCCGGAGCCGCGGGCTGCCGACCCCTGGTCTAGGGAAAGAAGCGAGTCAGGTCGCAGAGCTGAGGTTGAAAGCCTCAGCCTCATTATTAGTTGAATCTAAGCAGTGCCTCAGTTTAGCTACTTAATGTTGTTTCCTCCTTTGTCTGTTGACTCTACTCACAGGGACAACCCCATGGCTGACATTTACGGTGCAAACCTCTACAACCGATACCTCCAGGCTCAGGCTGAAGTCAGCGTAACTGCTATGGCAGCGGAAAGTGAGGAACGTCTTGAAGCACAGAGAGAGCACAGTGTCCCAGTCAGTTCTGCAAAGAGTTGCCAGTCTATACTGGTCTGTACTGGGGTCTACAATCCCTATGGAGATGTGCCTACGGGCCGCAATGAGAATATACTGGAGACTGTGTTCCATGGGCATCGAGACTTCCATTTTGATCCAAGCTTGGTGGAGGCCTCTCACATTGTTCATGATGTGAATGATGCTGTGGAACTTGTACTTCAGAAGGAGAACTGGACAAGAGAATGAGCTCTCTCTTCTCACCGGCACGTAATCTGGAGGCACAGGGACAGAGGCAGATCTGTGCTCTTTCTTGTTTAATCCAAGCCAAAGTAAAGGAAAATCTTCCAGTTGTTTTTCTTTTTTCAAAGGATTTCATAAAAATTCCTGTAATCTTTGTCAGCAGGGTGCCTGGTAGGGCTGCAACCCTCTTAGGCTGAAATCCTAGCAAGTGACCAGTTTGCAGTTCCATTCTTTAGCTGGTATATGTGTTCTTGGCTGGAGAGGAGACGGTGCTCCCTCAGGTCTGCTATACTAGCAGCTATCACAGCATCACGAGGGAGGCTGCTTTGGGGGTTTTACTTCTTCCAGATGTGCCTGAACTCTACAGATACTAAAATGGTCCCATCAGGTGAGTTGTGTACATGGTCCAGAACCTCTTCCTCAGGTAGCATGGCTGCTTTATTCCCTGTCAGTCAAAAACATAATCTTTGCTTGCCATGAGCAGTATTACCCCTTCCACAGTACCATGGCAGGCATGTCTTGGGAATACAGGGTTCCAACTGTAGGGTATGCCCCATGATCCAAGCCAAAATTTGGTTCAGTGTCCAGAGGTGTGTTATTTGGGAAGAAACCAGAAACCACCTGCAGAGGAATTTTTAACAGTTCCAGTTTTAAAGAAAATTGGGCAAGAGTGAAAGAAATATATTACCAAATTGTAGAATGGCTTTAACTGCCATGAATTATTCAAGGCAAGGCTAGAATTTGGGAATACTTACTATTCTGCTTCTTCTCCTCCAAATGGAATGTTCAAACAAACAAATATCTTCAAACAAATATTCTCCTGAAGTATTTTCAGATAGTATTTTAGCACCTGTTTGGTTTCATGGTTGGGTACATACTGTATTCATTGTACCTATGTCTGATTTGTCATGGATAGGCTCCCCTTAGAAATCATTGATCCAGTTTAGCTTTCTCCAGGCCAATGTGTTGGACTAACTCCCAGCATACCCTAGCCAGCTGGCCTAGAGACTGTGGCACTGCCTTTGCACACAATTTTGCTTGTGAAGAAGCTTCTCTTTGTATGGAGCAACTCAGTCTAGAAGCTGGACAATGTATGTCTCTAGTTCCCTTTAATACAAATGTTCCAGGTCACTTTTACCCTTTCTGGAAACTTCCATCAGAGGCCACAGGATTGCGCTGCCAAGGCAGCAGAAACAATGTTCAATTTCTTGTAGCTTTTAATTGATGATACTGAAATGTTGTTCATGGAAAGTAAGACATTTGTGTCCTTCTATTGAATAAGGACAGGTTTTAAATTAACAATTTTTGTTGGATATGGCTCTGTAACACAAGCAATATCCACAGTTTCTTACATCCATGTAATTTATTAAATATCACTCATTTTAAGAAGGGGACTCAGTTGCAGGTATAGGTTTGAACTTTGATTCCTTCTTCCTCATGCCCTTTATTTGTTTTTGAAAATCTCTTAGCCAAATCCTTTCTTGTCAAAATGTAGTACAGTCTATAAATTTAGTTCTTTCCATCCTTGTATTGATTATGTTTCTTTTTTATTTAACTGAAGAAGTGTTTGATGGATTTATATAACAAAAGAAACAATAAAAATGCAATGTGGCAAGTAGAAAAATAGCATCAAAAAACAGATTAGAGCAAGCAAGCATGACCAGATGTAGAACATACGACATGGCACGCATCTTGTGCCTGGAAACTGCTGACTTTTAGTGATAAACTTAAGGGTATTGCAAAAGCAAGTATATAAATTCATCCAAACGGTACATTTGGATTTCATGTTATCTTGCCCTTTCTCCAATCAATAACGCATGGTACCTCTCTCACCTTTTATTAACACATCAGCCCTGTATCTTGGAGTAGGTGGAGAGGTGGCTCCTGCAAGGTAGTCTTACGGCCGGGCAAGCATTTGAGCCCAACTCGCACAGCTCCTAGTCCGTCCAGCACCTTCTACCACTCAGGCTGTCCTGTGCAGTGTTTCTCTCTCAGAATTTGGTTTGTTAGATGATGTGACTTGGAAAACGTCTGCTGTGTGGCATACGGAGCTTCAGCAAGTGTGGCTGCCTGTTTATGGTACTACCATAAATAAAAGCCGCACCCACTCAACAATTATGCTACTTCTGGCAAGATACTCCTGCTGGATGAGTTTTCAAACAAAGCAAGTTTGCTGAATTTGCACAAATTTACAAAAATCAGAGTTAGACAAGAATTGGATTGGAAGAAATGTTTATTTAAATACACAGAAAAATATTTCTTTGGACAGATTCTGCTAGGTAAAAGTTAACAGTTTCTGTTTCTTGTCTTGTATTTTTAAAAATAAATGGTCAGTAAGAAGAGAGTTCAGAAATACACATTAAACAATGGAGAACCAAGCACTCAAATTAAAATGGAAAAACTTGGACAAAAATATGAGTACTGTTTGAAAAAAGGGAGAAGAGGGGTAATAAGAATATCAGGCAGAAAGATGATTCAGTGAAGAAAGGATGGGGAGAAAGGCTCTATGCCTAGTAGATCAGCTATTTTGGCCTGGAAAAAAGGAAACAATACTACTGAAAGAAGAGCAATAAATTAATTGGAATATGCGATGATGATGATGATGATGATGACAATGACGACATACTTCTCCTTTGAGAAAGGGCTGTAGTGTAGGGATAAGAGTGCATATTTTGTATGCAAGAGGCTCCAAGATTCAATTCCAGGCATTTCCAAGTGGAGCTGGGAAAGACCCATGCCTAGAGTCCTTGGACAACTGCTGGCAGTGGAAGACATCTGGTTACCTCTTTCAACCTGAGGGTCAAAGGAAATTCTGGAACAGCTCTGCGGGGTTGGAGTCCAGTGGTAGCTCAAGACAAGAGGAAGAGAGCAGAAACTACAAAAAATGGGGTATTATAAGTTAAGGCTCTTACTGCCAGTAATGAAACCTCAGGACAAGAATATCAACTGTTAGAATAGAAAGACGGAAGCACCAGGGCCAGAAAACAACAACTGGCTGCTGGAGGAATGCAGTGGAGTCAGAAGGGGCAGTGACAGCTAGTGAAGTTGGAATTGGTGGGACAAGATTTTTTCCCTTTCTTTGTGTATAGTATACATTGCTACAGTTGTAGTGGCACTCATATACATCCTGCATGTACTGTCTGTGCACGCACAAACACGCGCGTTTAGATAAAGCAGGCATGCTCCAAGGTGTGCTTGGGAACTGAAAATGATTTGAAATGTTCTAGTCACCAAATAAGATAGGCACTGACCCAGCCAAAAGTTGGTGGTGACTGGTGCCCTCTCTTATTCTCCTTCCTCTTTAGTCACAGGGGCTTATTTTAATGTTATCCTCAACATCTTAGCCTTGTTGGTGAGTCCTGCTGCTACACCTGTCTGTGAAGGGTTTGTGGTGCAGTCACAGTAATTAAGCACAATTTTGGGGACTGTCAAATCTGCAGAAAGATGGAGGGATATTCTGTTCTATAAAAAAATTCAAAGTGACTGTCTTCATGAACTTAATATGTAGCCAACCTCATACCACTTACTCCATTTCCCCAAGTAGCCTGTGTTACTTTTATCATGATGAATGAAATTATACTGGTAAAGTACCTCTAAAATATTTATTGTAGAAATCTCGTAATGACTCATTACTCATAATTACTCATTTATAACTAAAATACTATTATAAATTAATTTTACACCTACATGAATATTTTAATTCTCTTAATTGTGATACCAGTTTCCACATCTAGCAACGAATTCTTTCCTACAAAGCAAATCTATGGGCACTTTTCTACTGTGCTCTGCTCACGCTAAAAGCCTTTCAGCCTCAGCACAGGACAATACACAGTCTCCATACCGCAGGCAGTTGTGAGGCAACAAAGACAACTTCCATCTTGGGAAATCGCTTTCTGCAAGTGACATAATAGGCTGAGATAATCTCCCAAGATTGCCTTGAATAACCTGGAGAGCAATGCTGATTTTCTAGAGACAACTGGGCAAAGCTGGGAGGGTGGCAAGCCATGTTTATACTTTAAGAACTTCAATGTATATTTTTAATGCATCAAGGAATACCAAACAGGTCCATACACGGGCATGTAACCAGATCCCTGGGTGACTATCTCACAGCTTAATGACAGGTTTTTTGTAGAGATTGAAGAAATGGCCTGTTTGCCCCTTGGAAGGAAGGGACTCGTATTTGGACATAATTCCTTGAAGGGAGGGAGGGGACGGAGGGGCCACGTTTGCACACAAATGCCTGCTAGGCCAGGTTTCTGCCTTTTTACACAACCGCTCCTCTGGCAAAAGGGCACCTTTTCTTCCCAGAATGGCAATTGCTTCCTACATGGTCCTGCCCTAACAGAGAAGTCGGCCAGTTGGAGGGATGAAGGATCCAAGGCCCTTCTGAAGCCGCTCTGGGCTTATGCCATTGGCTGGAAATGGCTTTATGACTGCTGGTAGCCTCATCCGAAAGCTTTTCTGGCTGCTTGAAGGAGGGGTCCAGTAGTGGTACGAATAATTTGTCCCCAGCCCAGAGTCAGGGAGCCTTTTCATGTGAGCCATTTGTCTGCAGGTCCTTCCACCTTGTCCTCACAGGATCAGAGAAGCTGAATGAAAAACCGTCTTGAAGCTAGAGACTCGAACATGCTAGAGCACAACCAAAATAAAGCCAGGACGAACAAGTTAAGGCACAGTCTTGAACAACTTCTATATGGAAAAAGGCCTACAGCTCCCAGCAGGGTCAGCTATGCTAGTTGGGGCATGCTGGGAGTTGTAAGCCTTTGTTCCTGTCTAAACTTGCACACTAAGTAGGATTGTATATGTTAGTCATAAAGTCGTGTCCGACCCATTGCGACCCCATGGACAACATTCCCCCAGGCCCTCCTGTCCTCCACCATCCCCCGGAGTCCACTTAAGCTCATGCCAACTGCTTCAGTGACTCCCATCTAGCCACCTCATCCTCTGCTGTCCCCTTCTCCTTTTGCCGGCAATCGTTCGCAGCATCAGGGTCTTCTCCAGTGAGTCCTTTATACTTGTATACTTAGTCACAGGCTAAATCTAAAAATAATTGAGAAATTAACTGCAATTACATCTTCAAATGCATCCTTCTTTTCCTTCTTCCTGTGTTGGGATGGGTTTGAGCAAATCCCACTTGGGACTATGGAAAAGCCTCCCCTGGGAAAGGGTATAGCCATTTAAGAAACCCTGTAAGGTTGGATTTAGCTGACAAGATGGACAAAGGTCTGATTATGTAAACAGAAGCTTTTTATGTTCACACATTAAAGGCAAGAGGCATGATGAAGAGTTGCCAGAAGAGGCAAGACTTCAAAATAAGATGCAGAGTAAGCCAAATGAGCTGTGGAATACAGAATAGGAATGAGGAAAGCAGCTATGAGATCAGAGTTAAGTACATTACAGCAAGTGAGGCAAGAAAGAATTTAAACCAAAATTATCCCTCCTGTTCAACATCTTGGCATGTTAATTCAGGCTTGCTGAGTTACTTACCAGCTCAAGTATGTCATCCATCCTCTCCCACTCAAAGAGCAATTTGCACTTTAAAAAACCTGCATATAATCTGACTTATCTTCTTTTGTCTTTTCCTTCCCCAGCTGCAGGTTCCTGACAGCTCCTGCAAGACATAATTAAAGGTTTTCATTCCTGTGCTTTATTTTAAGCATTCCTCCCCACTTTAAGTCCCCAGATTGTTTTTAATGTGTTCTAAAGGCAAAGTCTTCTTACTGGTTTGTGAGACAAATGTAGAACTTGCCCCCATTTCCTCAAACAACATTAAGATGCTTGCAGTTGTGTCCAGTTGATTTTGGTTTCTTATTCTAAACTTCAAATTTGCTTTCAAAGCGTGATCGGTCTTAGTTCAGTAATTCCAACATAATGTACCAAGGTGGTATTAAGAGACGCTACTGCTTTCCTGTAATTTGACTCATGCAGTACAGCCCAAGATGATGACAATAATGGGGGCTTCTCTCTAGAAACTATTTTTGCTTTTTAATATCAGTTCAGCCTTAAAGTAGATGAAGTAATCATGAAGCTCATAATGCCCTGAGCATATATATATATGCAGGTTACTTTTATCTCATGATCAAGGCTAGTATCAGCCAACAGTCATTTTCAGTTACATTGAAAGTCTCCTGGGTCAATGAATATGGCTTCCTTGTAGGACAGGAGTACAGAACTTCAGGCCTAGGATCCCAAACCAGCCCTTCGAGGTATTCCAGAAAGCCATACCATCTTCTTTTGGTCCAGCTTCCTTTGCCCAGCCATGCTTGCTTCAAATGCAGTTATATGAGGGGTAGAGAACTTCAGCTGTTTTGTCAGCAGCCCCCAGAATCCCTTACCATTGCCCACGTTGGCTAGGATTCATGGAAGTAGTGGGCCAAAACATCTGGAGGGCTCCAAATTGCCCACTCCTGCCTGGCTATTTATTTGAACTTATACAGATTCCACGGGGATGGGAAAGCGGTCTATGATGATACTAAACATTTTTATTTATTTATTTAAAACATCTGTATGCCACCTATTGGGGTATAGCATCTCTAGGCAGCTCACAATCAAGTATTTAACCATAATATAAGGCTAAAACGTGATTATATGACATGACTAAATACGTGGTTGTATTGGAGTTGATGTCCTGTGCTGAACTGCGAGTTCCACCCCAATACTGGTCTAGTTACAAATGCTCTCCGTGGCACTGGGCAAGCGAATGTGCTGCGCCTCAGCCCTGGAAGGCCTTCGACACTCCATCCTGCCTTTCAGTCCTGCTACAGGGCTGACTAAAGGGGAGCTTTATCCTCGACACATTAACTCGAAATTAAGTCCTGTTGAATTGAATTCTAAGTAAGTGCACAAAGAACTGCAGCCTGAAATCTCCATGCAGCACTTTAAGTGAACGTTGTACATTTAAAATACACTATAGGAATTTTAAGCATTGTATTATACTCACTATTAATGATGTTATACTCATATGTGGTGCTGAAATGTGTGAACCACACCCACAGGTTAATTCCACAGTAACTATCCTTGAGTAGGCAGAACCAAGTTGTCTTTTTTATATTTCTTGTAAGGCCAGAAGCGACTAGGACACAAAAGTGGTCATGCCGGGACATGGCCTGAAAGGACAGTATCCCTGCTGAAACTAAGGAGTTTGGGGGTTTGGCCAATTCCTTTGTGTGAAACTACCTTGAAACATTACGCATGTTACCTTTCTGTGGAACTTACTGCCGAGGGGAAGACCAGCAGGTCAGAGCTGTCAGAGCGCATATCATTTTTCAAAAACCATTCTTTTCATCTATTATCATCACTATGTATACTATAAAACCGCCGAATCTGGTGTCTCAGCGTGGTTTCACTGAACCGTGGTCTGAAAGCAAGGCCGGACACACCAGAGTGCAGCGCATTTTGGGGAAGCTTGTCCTGCAGCGCATTTTGGGGAAGCTTGTCCTGCATCACCAACACAGCCAGTGTGCCTCTCCATGAGGCAGTGACCGGGAAGGGGAGCATTCCCTGCCTAGAGAGACACAGCGCTGCCCTCAAGCTCTCCATCTTCTTGCCTGGTCCCCCCATGCCCATCTGCAGGGCCGTAGGCTGCAAAACTCCAAAAAGATTCCATTTAATTATTGATGGCAAACTCGTGAATAATCACATCTGGGAAAGTTAAACCTGCAAAAGTTGAGATTTGACTGTTACATATTCTTTGCTATTATTCACAGTTTCAGGCATCTGCTGGGGGACTTGAAACAAATCCCCCAGGGATTCAGGGGTTTTACTGAATTATATAGAGACACCCCCCCTTTAATAACCAATAATTTCATTATTTAGAGCTGCATCTTATACTCAGGTGGTTATTTTTTGTAAACTACTCTTAGAATCACTGTATAAGCTGCTCCTAGCTTTTTTCAGTAATTGAATGTGATGAAAATATAATTCTGTGTAAAAATCAGTGAAGAACTAGCATTACTTCCCCAAGCAGAACATGCTCACTTCATCTGTAAGCATGCAATGAAAGGGCTCAAGAGTCTCTCTTCACCAATAGTGCCCTCCAGAGGTGTCGGACTACAACTCCAAGCATGCTGGCTGGGGGATGCTGAAAGCTGTAGTCCAGTGCATCTGCAGCGGATGAGGCTGGGGAAGGCTGGGCTAGGCAGCGCTAAAGAGGGGGTGCCACTGCTCCCTGAGGCACGAAGACATCGCAAAATGAGCTTCCCTCCCTAGGCAACAGCCTCTTCCCGCTGCTGCCTCCGACGAAGTGACTCATTTGCCGCTGCATCGGGCCGCCCACCCAGCTGCCGAGAGGCTCATTCCGAGGGGTGGGCAAGCAAGCGGCAGCTGCTCTCGGGGACCCTCTTGCCTCACGGGTCAGGCGGTGCCACCAGCGCCTGGCAGGCCTTTCTGTCCGAGAGAAGCAAGCAGCAGCGAGGACAGCAGCAGCGGGGGGGGGGGGGGCACCTTGCACACGCCTCGCCGCCCTCTCTGCACACACGCCCTCACGCCTGCCTTGCCCAGGCACCGGCCCCGCGTCTCCGCCGCCTTTTCTCCTGTGGCGGCAACTGGCAGCTGCCCGGCTTCCCCTCCGCCTGCGCCTCCGCTCCGTGCACCAGAGCCGCCAATCACCTGGGGCGTCCTTCTTCGCTTCCCTTGGATCCGCTCCCGGACTCGCGTCCTCCGCTGGATCCGCTCCGCGTTTCTTCTGATTCCGACGGCGGGAAGGGGAAGATCCAGGCCGGGTCTCGGCTGTCGCTCAGCCCCTGCCCACCCGCCTCTTCCCTGTCGCCCATCATCATCCTCGCCGTCTGCTTTGCTCGCCGCTGGCCGGGACCGGATTGCGCTGGGCAGGCTGCTTGCTCGGGACCCGGCCGGGAGGGCAGTGGCTCGCCCGCCCTTCGTCTTGGGGAGCGAGGGGAGGACGACCATGCACCGAGTCGTCTCCAACCAGCGCTCGGTCTCCTCCTCCTCGGGCTCCTTCCAGGCTCCTCCGCCGCCTCCCCCCGCCGCTGCCGCGGACCTGCAGCCCCTTTTCCTGGGCGGCGGCATCAGCACCAGCAGCAGCAGCAGCTCGAGCGGCGGCACCCGGAGGGGCAGGAGGGGCTCAGTATCCAGCTCGGCCTCCACCCGGACTCGGAGCAGCAGCAGCGGCGGCGGCGGCCGCAGCAGTGAAGAGGAGGAGGAAGAGGGCGAGGAGGAGGAGGAGGCCAAGCCGCTCGTGCCGGTCCAGGACCCCGCCTCGGCCGCCGCCGCCAGCGCCACCCCCGCCTCCGCCTCCGCCTCCCCGGGCTGCAGCAGCCCGTCCACCTCGGGCTGCAGCATGACCGCGGGGGAGCTGTACGGCGCCCCCCTCGCCGGGCCGGGGCCCGCAGCGGGGCCCGCGGCGGGGCTGCTGTGGGCGGGGGGCGCGGGCGGCGGCGGGTCGCGCTGGGGCTACAAGGCGCTGTCCCTGGTGCTGCTGCTGGGGCAAGGCGCGCTGCTGGACCTCTACCTGATCGCCGTCACGGACCTGTACTGGTGCAGCTGGATCGCGACGGACTTGGTGCTGGCCGCCGGCTGGGGCATCTTCTTCTGCCGCAACAGCCGCGCTCGGCGCCGGGAGCGCCCGCCCGCCTCGGCCGGGGGAGGGCACCCGCCGCCGCCCTTGCACCCGCTGCTCGGCCACCCGCCGCACGGCGGGAGAGGCGGCGGCGCGGCCGCGGGCGGCAAGGCGGGGGGCGCGCCCCGGGGCGGGGACTTCGCCTACGCCCACCTGGCCTGGCTGATTTACGCCATCGCCTTCACGCCCAAGGCGGCGCTCATCCTGGGCACGTCCATCCTGGAGCTGGTCGAGCTGCGCCTGCCGCTGGGCGCCACCGGCTTCCGCATCACGCTGGCGCTTTCGGCCCCGCTGCTCTACTGCCTCCTGCGGGCCATCGGCGCGGAGGGCGGCGGCTCCGGCTCCGGCTCCGGCTCCGGCCAGCTGCTCCTGCCGCCCCACCCGCCGCCGCAGCACCGCGCCGCCGCCGCCTTCCTGGCCACCTGCTTGGACCTGCTGGACAGCTTCACCCTCCTGGAGCTGCTGCTGCTGCAGCCCGGCCGGCCGGCCTTGCCTCTGCCGCCGCCCCTCCGCTACGTGCTGATCGCCGTGTATTTCCTGTGCCTGGCGTCGCCCGTGCTCTGGCTGTACGAGCTGAGCGCCCCGCGGGCCCCCGGCGCCGGCCGCCTGGCCCTGCACTGGCTGCTCCCCGCCGGCCTGCTGGACGCGCCCCTCCTGGCCCTCCGCTGCCTGCTGCTCGTGCGCTACCAGCAGCCGCTCTCCATCTTCATGCTCAAGAACCTCTTCTTCCTGGCGTGCCGGGGGCTGGAGGCCATGGAGACCTGCTGCCTGCTCCACTCGGCGGGCGGGCACGGGGGCCACGCCAAGAACGTGGCCACCCCTTCTGCAGGCGTCGTGGGGGGCCAGCTCAGCCACTGCATCTCGGAGAACGACATGGGGCCCCACGGCTACGTCAACACACTGGCCGTCACAGCGCAGAGCTGAGGAGGAAAGGGAGTGGGGCCAAACCCATGCCAGCAGCACTGTCCCCGTGGCTTGCCCTTCCATTTAGCCTGGTCCCCTCTAGATGTGCTGGACTACAACTCCCACAGTTCCTGGCCAGCATGACCAGACTGTCTGGGGACTGTGAGAGTTGCCCAGTCCATCTGGGAGACACCGGGTCGGGAAGGCAGAGTTTTCCCAATGGTTGAGTGCCCACCTTTACCTTACAACTGTATTCCCTACCAGTCTAATTTAGGTACCCAACTTGCTGTGCATATTTTCCATTTATAACTCTCCAATTTTCAGGATGACCCAGCTATCCATACCCAGGTCTATTAATAGACAGTAATTGTACACTTGGCCTGGCTCCCACCACACCTCCCATTACATCATTGATCAGTTCCAGTGTGTCATACTTAGCTATTTGCCAGTACTGCCTTTGCCCTGGAAACTCCATCCAAGGAGGCCAGCTGTATCTATTTTGCAGTATCCCTGTCCTCCTTTCAATGCCAGTCAATGTCATTTTTGGCCACTGATAAGAGCTCTCCTAAATTGCTCCCACTGTTCACAGTTCTGCTAATCTCAGTCATACTGAGACCCAGTTCACATTAAGCCAGGTGATTAGCTCCAATACACTGAAGCAATGCATGCTGCCTTAAGTAGATTCTGTCCATGAAAAACATTTCCCTGGCATAATTGGAAGTGTCCCCTCAAGCACTGAAGTGGTTTTTGCCACTGCAGAAAGGTGCTCATGAGATTTAGATTCCTTGGTAGCACTAAAACCTCTTGAATAACATCAAGTGCTTAGTTTTTAATTGTAAGTTTTCCCCTGATACATTCCCTGTGCTATTGCCTTAAAATCTCTACCTTGTCTACAGACCCATTTTTCGTAAGAATGGCAGCTGAAAAAAAATAAATCTTAAAATTTAGTTTTGCAGAGGGACTCCCAGTGATGTGGCTGAGTATTCACGAATACTGCAAGCATCAGGCATTCCCAAACCATCCACTGACCCCTAATGATGGCAGAAAAAATATTTTTTTAAAAAAAAATCTCATCCCAAATCCTTGATCCTTAGTCCCATACACTATTTCTAATCCCTTGCTTCTACACCACGTCCCATAACGTCCCACACTATCGTCCTATGTATTCTGCAGATTCTCTCTCAATGGGCATTTGCCATACTGTGGCTACAGATACCCTACTGTCTAGCTGCCCCTCCTTGTGTTTTTCCCCATCATTTTCATGAGCTGGTCTTATTAACAACAGGGAGGAAAAAAGGTCACCAATTTCTCTCCCATTTCTTAGCCTTGGCCAGGCTCCTCACTCTGGCCTGTCCTTACTGAGGTGCCTCTTATCACCACTGCCTATCTGGGAAGAAGGGACAGCCACTACCTGAATTGCTGGGAGAATCCCACTGGACTTGCCTGCTCTCTAATTGTAAACTGTTCAGGTCTTCATATCTACCTAAGGCTGCTGCACATGTAAGCAAAGGGTAGCCCAGCCATAATGCCAACATGGAACAAAGAAAGGAATGTTATCGCTGGTGCTAAATTAAGCCTAGTTCCATTAGTAAATCTGTGAGTGGGCTATGGCACTCACAGTGCAGGTAAGGGCTTGCACAGTTAGATGCTCTGCTGTACAAAAAGGCCCTCCACAAAAAGGGCAAGGGTTTGAGTGTACCTTCCTGATGTGCCAACTTCCCGTATGAAGGATTTTTAGGGGCACAGGTATAAGGGAACATTCAGTAATGTAAATTCCCACCTGTAGACTAAAGTGGTACAGTCTAGACACAGCTGTACCACCTCAGCAAAAATTAAGCCTTTGCCAATCAAAAATTGTGCCTCTCCTTAGCACTTGCTCAGGGTGCTGTAGCTGTTCCAGGGCAGGTCAAGGGCACCATTGTTCTTAACAGTCATTTCCTTTTTTAGGTTCCTTCTGCTAACTGTTCAGAGGAAAATTCCAACACAAAAGATCAAAAATATCTATAAGGACAGATCAGCAAGAATCCCCTTTCTTAGGAAAGGTCACCTTTTTCCACTGTAGGTTCTTTTTTAAATTTACAGTGTCTCAAGATTCGGTTTATTTCCCTTATGAGCACTTACGTGCTCCACAACCACCACAAGAGTTTTTATTTGTATGATTGATGGTTTCCAGTTGATGATTTAGGAAGAAACTGTGCTGGACATGGCTTCAGTATGTTAGGCCTTGGAATATGTGACTCACTTGCCAAAAGCAGTCATTTTTAACCTTCTGTACTTTGTAAAAAACAACTCATGAAAGCCTCTGTCCGTCGATCTCTGAGATAAAGTAATTCCCTCATGGGAAACATTTCTGGGATTAGGATGGTACCTGCAATCTTTTAAGAAAGGAAGTATCTTTTTCCTTGTTGAACATTTCTACCTCTGTGCTTCAACCTCATTGCATCATGCGTTGACTTTGTGCATTGGAACAGTTACATCTGATTTTAACCAAAGGAGGGCTTCAACACCCTCCTTGGCTAAGACATTTATCTAACCGGTGATAACAGGGTCTATCAGTGATCTCTACTTGCAGGGGCTCTCATTATTCTTGGGGACAGACTTGCATGATTTTAAGGAATTGGTGCTGTTTTGAGGACAGCTTTCCCTCGCTTATACAGAGTCAACAGTGGTTGGTATACAAGCAAACAGAACATCCAGTAGAGCAAATATGATAAAAGGAACACTGGAACCAACCCTTTTCCTTGTTTTTAAGTATTTATTGGTGCTGCCTGCTATGTGCTGTGTGTTTAAATCCAATTTGACATGGAACAAGAGAAACCACATTACCAAAGGTCACAGGCAGCAGCTTGAGTATGTTGGCCAGATCCTCAATGCTTTCCCCGTACGGCCATGTTTCTTGGTTTGCATGTAGCTCCAACATTGCTTGTGAGAGAGGGAAGCCTGTTTTGGTTGACTCAAGCTACCTTGAGTTTTAAAATTCCCTAAGCATATGTTAACCTGATAATGGCCATGCAGCTATATAATAGACAGGTGGCACTGACCAAGTAAGGATATCTTGAATCAACTTCTATTAAAAAAATACCCAGCATTTAGATAATTTTAAAAATACAAACTTGAATTTTTAGAGGTTCCTGTTACTGGGCATGGTACTAAACAATGCCAAGTGCCCCCCCCCCCCCCACAACCTACCTCAATACTTCACCAACCACTATCCAAAAACCTGTGGTGAGATAGGATGTTATTCCCTACTTGGTCAATCCACTTTTTGCACTTAAATTACTGCAGTATGAAGGAATGATACAAATGCCGTAGTAGGTGTTAAAGAATCTGGTTCTTAAGCATTGCTATTATATTGTGTTTGAACTCTTTGTACTCAGAGAATAGTAAATTTTGTCGGGTGCTTCACTCTTTATAGTAAATCTGAGATAGCTGCTGAGTGATCTCAGACCAGTCTATTGCTATCACCAGAGTAAGCATGAGGGCTTCACTTTCTCACCAGAGCTTTATTCTGGTGCGGAAGCAGAGCTTTTGAAATAATTGTATGAAATTCTGGTCAGAGGCCTTCCCTCCAGTAATTCTTTTCTGTTTGTCTGGACAATCTTGGTGCTGTGACTGTGATTGTAAAATTTAAGTACTTTGGACTTTCCCCCTGAGCTCTGAGATACTTCTAGAGGTGATGCTAATTTCCAAGTAGTGAAAAGAGGTGTATATTATCCTTCATGTCCTTCTGAAGAGAAAAAAATCTGCTATGAAGCAATCCATTGTGTAGTAATCAAACAATACAAAAAGTTTATAGCAGATATTTGCATTTCAACAGGCACTCCTATTACAAGTTAAATTGAACATTTAAGTACATTGTGGAATATATGCCAGTCACAACACTACCATGGGTGGACTGATGCTGGCTAACAGAGAGAGATTAAATTAACAAATCTGATTGAGTGAAGTATCTTATGCCATGCAATTGAAATCAATTCAAGTGGGATTGTGACATATTTACTTTGTATGGGTCCCAGCCCAAATGTAATCCTTTCACCACAGTCTAAACAGGGGCCATAAATGTGTGGAGACAGGCTTCTTGGGATGAAGAACCAAGGACAGGAGTGAGTGGTGTGGGTGGAGTTCCTCTTCCTGACCCAGGTCCCAATGCTATACACACAGAGCTGCCTTAGAGAAGCAGTAATCACATCTATTAGTTATGGCAGGCATGGGGGGCCTCAGCACTGTGGTCTGCCTCCATGGCCATGACTCCTCCCTTGGCTCCACCTTCATTCCCCAACCAGAAATAATTTGGTGTGAGGGGGTTGGCTTTCTGCAGTTCTGCTCTCCCATTCTAAAATTATGAAATGCCTAAGGCAGAGTTACTGCCAGTAAAAGCTTTAACCTACAACATTCTGTATATTTTGGCTCCATTCACCATTGGCATAAAGTCCCCAGTAGGGTCTCCAAAATGGAATTTGAAAGAAGTTCCCCACCTGAGTTATAGCATGAGGAAACACTCCTCCCGCAACTTTCAAATACCAGATTGATGCAATAACTGCTTTTTCTAAGAGGGCATAGTGTAAGCAGGGTGTATTTTTCTTTTGAGAGAGTTGGGTTTATTAACAGTGTTCTAACATTTCACTAATGCTAACTTGTTTAGCATTGGAAATGAGTATTAACAATTGTGGCATAAAGTACATTTTGAAGTTATAATGCACTGCCTTTACTGTTGAAAGTACTGGCAGTTGCAGTTAGGATAATATATCTTGGCTTTATGAACAGCTGTTTGCATCATCTTTGCTATCCAGTGGCAAGTGTGAGAGGATGTACATTGTGTTTGCTGTTGCCAGATTTTTGGAATAACCAAGGCTCCCATAAAGGGTTTCTGTTAAGTGTTTCTAGCATTTCTTTGTTATGCAATTGTATTAGCCAAATTCAGCGCGACTGGAATGGTTACTGTCCACACTGGAACTGCCTGAGCATTATGCTACGGAAGGAAACTCGGAACTTTCCTTTTCAGGACAAGCTACAACTATAGAGACAGCAACTATAAAAGCAACTGTTTTTGCATAAGAGTAGAGTCAAGCAAAAAGGACAAGGAAACTTAGCATCTTCACAAGTTTTACACAGCTTTTTAAAAAACCAGATTTTGTTCTTAAAATAAACAAAAGCAACTGAATTTTCTTGAGGTCTGATTACTAACTCTGATGAGTGGTAGTTTCTGAATCCAACATTTTAAAAGCAGGAAAGCTCAAATGAAAGAGACAAACTTTGTAGAGTACAGCAAAATGAGAACTACTAAGCTGGTACAATCAGTACTTCCACTTCAGACAGTAGGTAATCACATTTTTGTGAGCTACCAAAATAATTTTTATTAGCAAATGGCTAGAAGTAAAGATTTAAGTCTTGCTGCACTTAAAACATTTTTTTGGTGGAGCTTCAATGCTACATTCTCCCACCTGTTGTTGAAAGTGGCGTGTCCAGTTTACCAGCTCAGTGTTCTGCCAGCTCTTTTATTCTTTGGACATACACCAAAGCATACACAAATTGGCTCAGGGGAAGTGTCACCCCACCCCAAATTGCTTCTAGGAGTTAAATGCCATCAATGGCTTCCTAGTAGTGATATTCTATTATATTGTTCCTGGAATCTCAGCAGATAGCTTACTACCAGCAGCCACACCACAAAGGATGACCAAGGATGCAAGCTACTCAAGTCAATGGAATTGATCTTGTCAGAGAAGTAAATATATGTTCTTTCTCACTGAAAATGCAGAGTCACTGCCTGGGTTTGAAGACCATCAGAATAAATGTGTAAAAAATGATATTCTCTAGCCAAATTTTCAGGGAATAGGAGAGGGAAAACGCAGTGTCCAAAAGTCCAGAAGGCAGACTATCCTAACAATGGAGAAGGAAGAAAAAAAAAGTGCATTCATCTTCCATGGCAGTGACCACTGAAGCCTTAGATCTGGGCTCTGCTTGTACAAGAAATGTAAATGAAATATGTAAGTAAAAGCATAAGTAAATGCTAAGATTTTTGAGATGATAAATTCTGTGTCTGTTATAGGAAGGTATACTTTCGTATCAAAGTTTTTAAAAACCTGGTAAAGCTGAATAGTAACTAGTGGTCATAAAGCTTCTGGTGGTATGGCAGTGGTGGTCTTAGAACATTTTTTATAGCTTCTTCCTTCCACTTCCCAAATAATGCGGGGATGTTGCAGGACTACTGTACAATTTTCTGAGAAAATGTATATAAAATGAGTTCTTACAGAGGAAATGTTCAATATTATGTAGCATGAAGAACATTCTGTTTACACAAAATATTTGTGCAGTACAAAATAGACTTAAATCATCCAGCTAATCATTTCCATTTTATGTAGACTGACATTTAAGTACAACAGTAGACACATCAGAAGTTCGGTTTCAACTGAATGTAGCATATCTTAGCTTGATTTGCTCTCAACTGATTCCTGTGCATAAAGATTTTGGGTAGATATCTTTATTCCCAATTGACAATAGATTTGGCACTTATTTAACTGCCTGTAGATTCTAGAGTACTTCTCTGGAAGAAAATATTTTATTTGCAAATGCAAAACATAAAAAGAGCTAAATCAGTTCACATAAAATATGGTTTCCTTTTATTCAGGGTGGCCCATCAAATGTTTTGACTTACCATTCTCACCTTCCCTTCCTACTAGCTATGCTGGCTAGAGTTGACTGGACTTGTAAACATTTCGATGGCCACAGGTTACCCATCCTGTCTTTAATTACTTAGTTATGGTCTGCAAATGAAATAACAAAACTGAGAAAGTAGAATCAGCAATAATACTTCAGTCTGCAGGTGAGTGATCAAGTTTTTGCATGTTTCTACCTTCTGAAGTGGGTTCTTTAAATGGTAAGAAACACCCAGCAAAATTCTTGTAAAATGTACATCATCATTATGAAAAAAGGCAGACAAAAACCCAGCTATGACACATCTATTGAAGGATACTGCTGAGTTGCTTCTAAAATGGGGCACAAAGTAATTCAACGGAATAGGTAGCAGCTCTTCTTTTGTTTATCTGCAATGATGCAAACAAGACAGCAGGAACTGTAATAGAATTATGGTACTTGGGAAAGAGCCTTGTTGCATCACAGGAGTTTTTGTGTACTTCTCTTTGGGCTGATTTAGTTAACAAAGTACATGGATATTTTGTTTTTCCATTTCTTAATAGAAGAGCTTAGCTATAATAATCCTATCATACAGGATATTTCAAGAGTATTTCACTTTGAAGCATCCATTTTCATTGTAAGTGTTAGTATACTATGCCAACATATGACCTTCGCCAGAGAAGCGAAGCTAGTTGTGTTCTTCGTTCTTTTGCTCATTCACTGAATCTTGGTGACTTCTGGTATGTAACTCATTCTTACGGCCATATTTGCTAGCTTTAATCCCTTCCCTACATTATGGCAAAACTTGTATACATTAAAGACACACAAAACCTTTCTTCAGATGCCAGATATGGCTAATATTTAAATAGAGCCATATTTTGAATTGAGCAGCTGCTGAAAGAGCAACATTGGCTCAGTCCACTGAACAGTTACTGGACCAGCCAAGATATAGGCAGAAAGGTCTCTGCCTCTTTTCTCCCAAGCAAGCACTTTACATTTATATCCTGTAGCTACTTGCTTCCATTTGACTCTCCTGGAAGTCAGCAGCTGTGGTACAAAATAGGAAGGAAGTAAAGAGCATTTGGGAAAGATACATCCTAAAGAATGTCTGTGTTTCTGACACAGTGCACCTACTTGTGCCATAGAGATGTTGTTGCATCTTTGCAGAAAATTCAAAGGCATAAAATGGATGAAATCAGAAACCAAGAAATTAGTGCATGGCTGCAATTTCCTATGTCTCAATTCAATTACATATCCCTTCTCTGCTTCAGTGCCTTCTAAGTTAGATTTTCTGAGAAACTTTTCCTGGCATTATAAGATAAAGGAAAAACATCTCCATTATCAAACTAATTGCATTATACAATAATTTTAACAATATTGTTTATCCATTCATAACTTGAGTATCGAAGCTGCAAACATTTGCAATTTGCTTGAAAACCCCTGAACCCAGATATCCCTGCTGGTACTATTTGTGGTATAAGAGCAAATTGATCACTGTAACATTTAAATTAGGCAGAGTGATTACTTAATACAGACTTCAGATAAATACAAGAGCATTTCATCTTATTGACCTTAAGTCTGAATAGCTTAGAGTACAATGTTTGCTGAGGAAGATGCTGAGGATGTTCTTCTGTGGATCATTCATTTTAGTCATTTGTAAGTTATCTCAAGTTCATTAAAGATCTGTAATTGAAGAACAGCTGCAAGCCATCTTAAGCTATCTATACTCTCTGGGTTCAGAGGCAACATACTACTGCCTGAACTTTCTAGGATAACAGCAGGGGAGGTCTTTTGCTGGTGGACTTCCCAGAAGTATTTACTTGCTACAGGATGTGACAGGATGTTGGACAATTTTTTTTCTGATCCAGCAGGGTTTTCTTATGCTTCCACTTTAATGAATTTACATCTAATTTGCCACATCTGTTATGAAAAATGGGTTGTGACCATAATACATAGCTTCCATGTAGCCTGAAGGGCCTGATCATGCCTCATCTTGGAAGCTAAGCAGGGTCAGGCCTGGTTGGAATCTGGATGGGGGACTTCAATGTTGTGAACCACCCAGAGAGCTTTGGCTATGGGTGGTATAGAAATATAATTAATAATAATAATAATTGCCCTGGTTCTTCCACTCTTAACTCTCCTGTGTTGCCCACCATTACTGGAATACCCTACTGAGATATCTGATCATCTGGTAACATTCTTACAGCGGTTTATAGCATTAATCTGCAAGATGTAATGTTTATTGTTCTGACATCACACAGTAATGCTTCAGTGGATACTATAAGCAGACTGGATAGATAGCTTAGAAATTTAGCCCTGTAGCCAAATGGATGTTCTCAGTCAGCTCTCCTCTCTGTTAGACTTCATAAAAATATAGGACGGTTGTTTGAGAGAAGACATCTCAAATGTATGCATTCTATCCAATATACCCTTCCTTTTTGGTGAACACAGGACAGGTTCTGTGTGGAGAGCCAGACCAACTTCATCCTCTCTCCCATGGGGCCCTAGCTGAAGTTCTGCTGAATATCCTGGAAAAGCAGCTCCTGCTGCAGATGTTTTAGACTGTCCAAGATGTCTGCGGAGAGGTACCCAGCAGACCCATGTCCTTCCTGTTCTTGGACTTCCTCCTTCTCCATAGGTCCATCAGAAAGCAAAGGGGAACATCTGGAGATGTATCCCTGGTCTGATTGCACTGACTGTCGTTGATCTTTGCAAGAATTATCAAAATCTAGCTGCTGCTGCTGCTGAGCATTAACACTTTCTTGGCAGACAGAGAGTTCAGAGGGGGTGATGCTTTGTTGATAGACAGAGTACATCAATCCCTCCAGCTGCTGCCTCACATCAACTGGCAGGGGCTGGGGATCTGAAGATACGTCATCTTGAATAATGACTTTGTTTCTTCTTGGGATGCTAGTTTCTAATAGGGGTGCTCTTTCCAGCCACTCTTCATTGGGCAACAGTTGATTGCTGAATATGCTTCTCTTTTCCACAGGCACAATTGGCATTACCATCTGAACCTGAGAAGTCTCATCAGCAGGAACAACCAGGGTTTGAAATGTTGGATCTTCTTCTGGTAGAGGTTGGGGTAACAGCCTACAGACTCCCAAGTCATCCTCACTGACCAGGAGGTTGACCAAGCAACAGCTACTGGGGTCAGGCTCACGCAGAAGTAGTTGTTGTCTCAGAATTCTTCCCTTAGCTGATACTAATTCCTCAGAGAGTTCCCCATTCAGGGACTGTAGGTCATCATGATCCTCAGAGCAAGCATTCTGCCTTTTAAACCAGTTAGGGTCCTCGGTCTGCAATTTCTGGAACTTCTGAATTGCCTCCTTCAGTTGTCTGCCACTGGGGCTTTCCATATACTTTTCACGTGAAATCTCTGGAATCTGATGGATTCGTCCTGGCTCAAACTTTTCCATATCCTGAATCAGGAAATAAATTTCCTCAAACTTGTCCATCAGTTGGTACTTGGAGGTGACATTAAAAGGTTCTGGAATATCTCTCTCACTGCTTATGCCCTCAAAATAGCAGACTAAGTACATGCCAAAGCAAGCTGGCTGCTTAAAGTCTGGCAAGATCAGATTCAGTGCTGGAGTGAACATGTCCCCTATCGGCTTATGGTTATCTTGTTTGAGACAAACACCTCTCTCTCCACGGCCCAGCATGGCCTGCCACTTAGCTCGAGTGCCTTGGGAACACAATATAATGATCTTTGAAGAGAGTTCTTCCATTTCCTGTTTTTGTCGAGTAAGCCAGCGTATGGGCCCCATCTCAGATATCTGGCGCTCATCCAGCCGATCTAGTACTACCTCAGTACCACAGACAGTCATCAAGAATTCAGCAAACCTCATCACAACATCTACATAGAGCTTGTGGTCAGCAGAATACACAATCCAAATCTTACAAGCCTTTAGGGGTTGAAGAGGCTGTGACCCAAGCGTGTCATCTAGAAAATTGAGATAATATATTAAAAAAAACCCACTCTGTTATAGTCACTGCATTTCAAACATGAACAACAAGTACTGTACAGAATCCAGGAGCAAATATTCAAGATAATTTAGTACAGGTTAGCATACCTTAAATGCAATTGAATCACAAACACACAATCATGATAATTTAAAGAAGGTCTTAAAAATGACTGTCCATAGCATCTCTATGGATTCAAGAGGTTAACTGAATTCTGCAATGCTTAATGTTATCACAGAAACAGGAATAGTAGTTGTACTATGATAGTCTTTTTTAAAAGTCTTTTTGTTTTCAGGAAATACAATGGAAGGAAGAAAGGCGTATATAAGAAGAAAAAGGAAAAAGAGGGGGAGCCAAGGTTCATTCTAGGGATTTAACAAGTAACTCCTCAGTTAGGCACATTAAATGAGGAGGTCTCTCACCATTAAACTAAGGTCTCTATCAACCACTCTTTTGTCCCAAGTTTTTCCTTGATAGTCTTAAGAAACTGCTGGATCTCAGGAACGCACCCTTTAGAAGATGAACGAGCACTGTTTAGATTCTAAGCTTATTGTACAGTGTAGAAATGCCTCATTAGATGACAGGTGCCAAAAGGATGGGAAGTGAGAGTATGTAGGAATCATCAAGTATGAAAGATTTCAGCACCCACCATTCCTTCATCTCTCATACTCTCTCTTTGATCTCCAATAATGGTTCTTTTTTTCAAGTTCAACCCCACAGCTAAGAACATTTCAAATACTTCAGATCTACAAATGTGCTACATAAAGTACTGTTTCTGAAAGAGACAGCTCTTGATGCTAAAATAAAGATTTACAGGTTGGGATTTCTCAGCCAAAGTAACTTGTGATCCATAAAATGCAATAGCAGTAACTCTCCATGGAAGTGGATGTCCACATGTGTTTCCCATGCATTTTAGGAAAGTAAAAAAACTAGCACTGTTCCTCTCATGCCTCAGCCCAATACATGTTCTCAGATTGCAAGACAGCACTGAGTAATTAGAAATAAAGAATTGCTTACCATTACCTGTATTATCACTGGTGCCTGTTCCTGCATTTGCTGCTTAGAGGGAAAGAAGAACAAAGTGCACACATTAGACATTGTTACGGTAGACCTTTGATGAGACAGCAGCTCCTGTACTCAGACGCTAGCCACCTTCACTCTGAGGGTTTGGTGCATGCAGGCATTTTCTTCCTCCTCCTCTTCCTCCTCCTCTTCTTCTTTCCTAAGACTTAGCACCTTCATTCTTTTAAAACCTCCTGAATTTCAGAACATGCACAGGACTCTTGTATATACTCTATGGAGCTGGCAAGAGAATTTTCTATATCCCATTTAAACTCTGGTTATCAGAAGTCACTTGAAATTTAAATACAGGGGAAGTGATACATCAGACAACTTCAACTATTAAAAAATGACAGACAAAATTTGTTTAATATAGGGCATAATAGTAAGTACTGTGAAGAACTCATGAAATCCCTGGTTCAAAGTTTACTCCTAGCTTGATTTTGTGAGGTGGCCTTAGGCCACTCTCAATCCCTGTTTGCATTGCAGGGATAATAAAATTGACCTACTTTACAGGACTACTGATAAATTTAATTGGCAAAACCTTCTCACCCCATTTGTGACATACCTTTTGGCCTCCGAACAAGGCAAACTGCTACAGCAACAGCTGATACAACTAGTAAAATGCAGACGAGGGTGAGGCCCCAGGGCAGTGCCACCGAAAGATAACCTGAAATGTAATAAGAAAATACCATAAGGCACATTTCTACTGCTGCTGTCACTAAACAATAAAATACTGTACTGAACTGAACTGATTAGTGGACAGGAAAAACTCTGTTCTTAGATGCAATGGGCCAAGAAGAAGTAGAAGAATATTGTTCTGGCTCAGATATAATAAATACTGACTTCTTCCCTTCCATTTCTAATCCTGCTTCTTTTCCAAAGCAGCTCAATAGAACTGATAATTCACAGGCCAAGTAGGCATGGACATGCATTGTGTTATCCGTTTCTGCATCCACAAGCATTTTAATAGAAAGACTACTGGCCCTCAAGCGCAATCATCCTCCCACCCCAGGAGGCCCGAATAGGGCCTGGCTCCTCCATCATCTTCGCTTGTACGGTGCTCCCTTAGTACTGAAGAAATCCCTTTGCCCTTAGTTTATATGTTCATGGTAAAGTGCAATAGCAATGCCACATCTACTACCCTTTGGAGAATAGGCAATTTCTGCCTCAATTTGATTGTTACACACCGAAGTTACTGCCCACATTTTTCATACACTAAGGCATTAAGTGGGGAATCTCTGCCCTGCAAAAGGTTCCCCATCTGTCCTGCAGAGGCCCCCTGTCTGACCTGCCCCCTCCTCTTCCAAGCTCCATGTCTGGACATTGTTGCTACCAGGGATATGGGGAAGCGGTAAGGAGAGAAATTCTTCAGTTGTCTGGTCACAGACCACAGGTAACAAAGGGATTTGCCTTACTCAGAAGGCAAATTGGGACTTGAAGATGCTTGTCTGATCCATGTCAACCCCAATGAGGGAAGGTGCAAGGTGGGCAGAACCAGCATTGCACTCCGCTAGCATTTTCACAAGTTCCTTGAAATACTGGCCAAGTGTCCCTGTATGGGGAAAACAAAGGACAAAAAACCCCAGCACTGTGGCTCAAGCACAGTTTCAGTTGGGGACCTGATGACCTCAGGGGACTAGGACTGCCCCCTGGCATCATATGGCCCAGAATAAGACTGGGGGGCAATCTGGTTCCCTATACATTTAGAAGAAGGGACCCACTGCCAGTCCTCCAGGTATCACGTTTCCTTTGTGCTTATGAACATAAATGTACGCAAAATAGTGGAGAGTCTCCTGTCCCAACATTCTGCCAAGTTGTTACTGTTACTCCCCTCCACTCCCCTGTTATTTAGCTTAAAAAGTTAAAATTGAGACTATACCATCTCCTTTCATTTTCTCATCAGTGAAACTCAGCACAGTAGGCAGGGGGCATGGGATGAAAACTGAATGCCTCATACAATCTGAGGCACAAACTGCAAAGAATGGCTGGATCTGGAGGGAAAAGAAACTAGAGTCACTTTGGCAGCAAATTTATGGCTCCATTCCTCAACACTTCCTATTTCAAGCACAAAAACCAAATTAGGTGCGATTGCTGTTTTTTCATCTCAGATACTTCACCTTTTACTAGGGTGTTCATGTCAAAAGCACTGTTTTCTTACAGCACCTTGATCTGTAAGTCATCTGTTCTGTTTTGCCTGCTCTAGAATGCCATTTCACCTGGAGGAATGTTGTCCATGGGGATGCAGAGAGTCAGGCGTGACTTTGCAACTGAACAACAACAGAATGCCATTCCAAACAGTGCCTGAAACTAAAACCGCACAGGGGCACCATTTTGGGCATAAGGAGAAGATAAGAACAGAGCTGGTTCACAGTAAGATTTTTACTTATACTCAATATGAAATTCCAAGATATCAGCACGTTAAAAGAATTGGTTATGTTTATATCTTATACCTTACAGCGACCGAAGTTAAAATAACACGGCCTGAAGTAGAGGGTGATGGGGACATACCCTGACTTTTCTAAATGGTGCCCCTGAAATTAAATATACCTTTTCCTTTTCACATGATATTTAAGTTTTTGATCTGCTAAAAGACTGCAGGTGACTAAAGAGTAGGGAAGGAGGACAGATTCATAACTGGACTACCACACTTAGCTTTGTCATAGCCTGTCATATATCCCAACACATGATCATGTGAGCTAAAGGTAGTGGGGGGGGGGACTCCTACATATCTTAAAATTCAGTCATATGATAAAAGCAAGAAACAAAATAACATTTGGATGGTCCTGAAGCCAGATTCACAGAGATTCATTGGTGAGATCCTGACACAAAAAGCTCAAAGCAAAAACATCAAAGCAAAAACTCAAGGATTCTTGGAACAATTATCTTTACAAGCTAGGGCATTCAGCCACATTACTCAAACACAATAAGGTGTAGGGACCATGTTATCACCCTTGCTTAATATCCAGAACAACGAACATTCCACAAAAATGCTTAGAATCAGCAGGCTATATAAAACAACTTAGGAAAACTACTTTCTAGTCAACTTGGTTGTTCCAGAAGTAAACTCTACTTCCAGGATGAGGGCAAGACATCGCCTGCTAATGGCATTTCACAATATAATGACGGTGCATTTATACCTCCCCCGCTTTTAATTCTTGTGAGGAACCCTAGGCAGCATACATAGCTCCATTTTATCCTCACAGCAACAACCTTGAGAGGTAGGTTGGGTTGAGAGTGACTCACCAGCCCGAAGTTACCCAATGAGCTTCATGGCTGAGTGGGGCTAGAATCCAGATCTCTTTGATGAGTCCTGGTAAGTTCAACACTCATACCACATTGGCTCTCTAATTAAGCTCTAACTAATGGCTTTTTATGCTGCTATTTTGTATACCTTAAACTATTACATATATGTTGTAAAATGTTGTATTACATATTGATAAAGCATATGTTGGATCTTTTCCAAGCAAAGAATAGTCAATGATAACCTGAGCCTCTTTTAACTTACTTTGTACTGAGTATCCTACAACTATTCGCCTGGTGAAACGTCACCATATCCACATAGCTAAAGATGAAAAAAGGTGGCTGAGTTCCTAGTACAGTCAATGGAAAGAAGAAAATACCAGGACTACCACAATGCTGTCTCCAGCCTTGAGACAGACTTTTTTTGATTCACTGAAGGTGGTCTTCTGTGCAGGAATAAATGCAATATGACAATTGCCGAAGAATATAGGAGCACTTTCCTCTTATTTGAGCATAAAAAATGTAGCCTGCACTCTACCTGAACTCTGTACTCGCAACAACTCTTCACCATTCTCTCCAGCTTGACTGTGACATTTTGTCGCTGCGGCAACACCTCCTGCAGAAACCAAGATACAAGATGGAAGCACTATGGTGATATCACACAGAGCATACAAGAAACTATTAGAAGCAACAACAAGAAGTACGAGCTGAATCTGTGACCAAATACATTGTGCTTTTGAAAGCATAAAGGTGGGCTCAGGGAAATAAATTAGAGGGCAGGTACATTTTATCACAAAATGATGAGATGAACATCTGGATATTAAGCCTGGTTTGCATTCTTAGCATCAAAATTAAGACCAAAAATATGTTTCAGTCAGAAGTAAACATGGCTGGCTCCAGGTTATAAAGAATATGCCCTATAATGATAGAATCTGGTAGCTTAAGCACAATCTTAGTTATGGGAAAAGCTCACAAACACCATGGCCTGGTCTGAACATTCAAATGGGTGTGAGCTCTGTTCATATGCATGCAGTACCTTTGCACCTCCCGTCACATGACTGAGAGAAGGAACTAGGAAGCTGCATGGGTTCCTGTTATGTGCAAACTTCTGAACAAACCAGATTCAGAAGTCAATTTTAAACTATGGTTGCTTTTTGCTTTTGGGTATTATATTTCTGGCTTTTAAGTCTATTCCTGCACTTTAACACAAATTCCACATTCTGAAACCATTTTAGGGTTTGGTTCTGTTTTTAAAGGTGAGAATTCTAGGCAACCTATTCATAATTTAGGAGAAACTGGGTTATTGCAGAACAGATGGGGAGACATTCTAAAGACAGCGCTGATGAATTAATCGGAATTGAGGGACAGCTACAACTGGCATTAATAATTAGGAACTGAATATTGCTGAAGCGGAATTTAAGCTTTCCAGATGTGAGTCTGTTTTCTGAAGTAAATATTTCAAGAAGAGTGGGAGAGAAACTAATTACCTCAGATATTTTATGTATGGTCTTCTCACATTCTTTTCCCCCTTCTTGATAACTGGTCACGTGGATGATATAACTGGCTGATTCCAGTGCTGGGTTAAAGCTCACTAACAAAGATCCGTCATCAAGGCGTTTGCCTTCAATTCTGGGCTCCCACAGACTGCCTGCACACAGAAAGGTCATCAAAAACTTCAAAATGCATGTCCCACCATTCTTCCCAATGAACAAATATTACCTATTTGCAGGCACGGTGTTGTTGATTTCATGATAGGATCTGTGCAGTCTGCAACAAAAACAGAAAAGATGCATTATGTTCAGAAAGATTCCATGGGGTACAACCAGTAGTACCTGGCAAAGATTGTTAGCCAAGCATTGTCAGTGAACACACAGGATGATTTCACATAAACAGCCACACAGCCTGTAAATAAGCTGCACAGCACGAGCTATTCACAGAAAGATGGTTGGACTTGCTGCATGTTATCCCCACACAGCTTCCCCCTTGGTCCTCCTGGAAGCATCCCAGGGGGCTCTGAGGTTGAAATCACCTTGCCTGCTCTCCCCACTGTGCGCTTTATCCCTCCTTTTTCTTGGCAATTGATTTTTCACAAGTTCCACAGAGACAATCCCTTCAAAGTGCCCAAGTTGTATATTGAAGGGGCTGGTCAGTGATTTGAAACCAATGTTTTGGGAGTTTTGACACAACTGAATTTGCTCAAGGTTTTTTCATAATTAAAAAAATGCCAGATTTCCAGGGTTGTGCAAGCACACAATTCCAAAGAGTTGAAATGAGAAAGGCTTGCATAGGCAATGCTGGCTGTCAAAGCACAGCAGGAATCAACCATGGATATTAACCAATAGGGATTTTGAATAGTCTTGCCATCTGTTAATAGAAAGCAAAACAAGTGAATTTTGCACATAAAATGAGTGGTGTTTTCTCCTCTTCACAGGAAGATACTTAGGGTTTTTAGTGTTCCCCCTTTTCTTTCACTTTTCTACTCAGGAAAGAGAAGATAATGAGCTGGCCCCTTTTTGAAAGCACTTCTTTTGACAGTCATTTATCGATTTCTTAAATTTGTTTAAATTTAGCATCATGCCCTCTTTTCTTTCTTACAATTTCGGCATATTTCTGCATTTTTTGACAGGGAAATATATGCATAATCATGGTATTTCATAAAGCGAAACAACCCATCCTATGAGAAACAATCCAGGTTTCCATAACACAGCAATCCACTGTGGGTAGCCACCTACAATGAGTTGCTCTGTTGTGAGAAACCCATCACAGAGTGAGTTGAGAAAAGTCTCTTTTATCTTTCATAGGCTCCAAAGGTTCCTAAACCTAAAGTTTAAATTTAGATAAACTCTGTTCACACTATTACATTAAAAAGTAATTTGAAACAAACCTCACTGATTTAGAACAGAGGGTCCAAACCTTTTCTATAGCCCGCACCCCCATGAAATGTTTATGTTCACACCCCCTGCAAAAGTAATATCACATTTGAAGATGAATAAGTCAAATTTCTAATTTTGAACCATAAATTGAACTACATACTGTGGGTTAACAAACTGAACTCAAAAAGTTTTTAAGTCAGTGCACAAAATTCAAACATAAATTGAGCAGAGAACATTGTAAACAGTAAAATCAATTCCAATTGTGAACAAAAAGTTCTATTACTTCTTTGTTCCTGCTTCTCATTCACAATTTTGTCAAAATGTGGAACCTTCCTACTGATTGCGATCCACAAGTCTGACGGTGGATTCAGGCAATTCTTAGACTTTTGTCTTGACTGACAAAAGAGAACTGAACCCTAATGCAAATGAAATAATAACTGTATTATTGACATCATTTTGGGTAAAAAAAAATGTCACAGCTTTCCTCTTTGTCACACCCTCTGAAATGCCATCTTGCACCCACTGGGGAAGCAGGCACCCCAGGTTGGGAACTCGATTTAGAATGTGAGCATCATTTATTGTTGTCGTTAGTCGCGAAGTCGTGTCCAACCCATTGCGACCCCATGGACAACACTCCTCCAGGCCTTCCTGTCCTCCACCATCCCCTGGAGTCCACTTAAGCTCACACACAAATCAGAGGGCCTGTTCACCATAAGCACCTTTAATCTGGCAATTTGTTCAAGGAAGAGAACTCTTGGGCATTTCCCAGATTTTGCAGGTTTCTATTAATTTAACAGACAAAACTAATGCCGATTATCACAGTTTCATAGGCTAAGAGACAATGTCAACATGGGGCATGTCTATAAGGCAGACCTAATTGTTAAGATGATAGAAATTTAGCATTTCTAGTGGAGGATGAACTCTCAAAGCTCCCATATGAGGCACATTACCAATATAGCATAGCATGTTAACACAATTTTTAAAAAATCTATACATATTACCTAGAGCAAGACCAGCTTACATATTGAAATCTATTTGCCTGAATTCAGGTTGATCCTCAAACACTATCAGTGATATCACTGGCTCAAAGCAATTTCAGTATGAAAGAGAAAGAGAGGGAGGAGGGAAGGACTTCTTTAGGAATTCTGTCCAAACTGTATTTTGGCACATGGGTAGAGCTGTTAGAAAATGCAAACTGTAGGGTACTGAGCTTTTGGGGCACTTGGATAAGAGTCATACTAAAATGTAAGCCAACTGGGTTTAGATGACTGGGCTAACGCTATTTTTTATTCTGTGACTTTGCAAACCTAAGGTTTCTTCATCTATTTCCTGTCTTTGTAATCTCTCTTTCATTTCCTTATCGCTGAAACTATCTCTTATCTGACATTTGGAGTGCCCCGTTGCTTCCTGAATGTAAAGAAGTGCTTAAAAATGCACTTGTATCACCATTTCACAGGTCTTTAGTGCATGCTACTTCTGGAGTTTTTTTTCCCTTCTTATTTGTCTTTATATATAAAGACAAATGTCTCAAAGCATTGTTTCTATAGCACTTACTAGAGTGTTATAAATAACAAAAATTATCAGCAGCATGTACCAGTCGCATGTTGATCTTAGCCCTGAAAACTAATTTTATAAATCTCATCACCACCATGACAAGAGGGTTCCTTACCTGGTACTGTGAATTCCATGGATTTCTGGTTATGGTCTCCAGAAGTACTTAATTTGGGCAAGTGATATATAGTCACATGGTATTTCTGACCTGGCTGTACTTCAAAGCGGTTGAAAGAGAAATTCCACTAAAATGAGATAGGAGATCTTGTAAGAGATGCAAAATGCACTGAATTTAAGAACTGATTTTCTACTGAACAGCTACATTAGAACTGCCCCTGCCCCAGACAATCACAAATAAGATACAAATGCATGGGCATGGATTATTATTTCTACTTTCTGTAGTACATAATATAGTGCAGGCACCAAATAAATGCTAGTACGTCAAGATCATCTTCTTGCTCATGAACATAGAATTTTTCCTTACACCAAATCAGCCCAAATTAGCTCATTACTCCCTACAATCTAATCAGCAGTGGCTCTCCAGGATTTCAAGCAGGAATATTTCCAGTCCAACCTGGAGATTAAACCTGGAACATTTTACATGCAAAATATTTGCTCTGTAGAGAGAGAAAGGTTCTATAGCCTGGCAAAAGCAGTGACCGTGCTCAAAGAAGAGAAATACATCTCTGTTCCTAGGAACTGTTGAGGAACACTGTTCTTTACCATGCCATTTCTGGTCCTTTCAAGATGGCCAGTGATGTTTACACCAGTGCTACAGAACTATCCAAGTAGAAGTCTCATCAGTAGCCAATACACATTTTCCTTACCACTGCCTAATGATGAACAAGTTGGTTACTGCTTACGCAAAGCAAAGCAAAGCAAACAGAAGAGCAAACATACTGCTTTTGGCAGTAGCCAAAACTTCATGCTCCCACTCTTTCCTTCCCAATGCCATGCCTGCTCCCAATATGAGGTCTGTGGTTGCTCTGCACTGGCTACTCACAGTTCACATTCAGCAAGGGACATACTGAAGTAACTTTTATTTGTTGCAGATGACTGGGCATAGTTACAAAGCATTTCTTCAGTACAAAGCTATCCTTTTGCTTTGGAAATTGTTTACCTGTATAGGTAACAAACTGTTGGATCTAGGAAAGGTAGCAAGTAAAACATTTTTAATATCTTCATGATCACTTACCCGGCCTCCACCATTTGGACGGACTTGGAATAACAGGCTATTCAGGAAGTTGAACTGAGCACAGACCTGCTGGTTAACGTTCACCTGCAGCACTGACAATTCCACCCCTTTGAGATGCTGAATGCTTCCTTGTTGGTATAGCAAGAGAGAACAGAAACAAGACTGGTAAAGGAATAATTTGTTCTGTTTGTTGCCTTTGAAGATGCACTGCTCAACTGCAGTCTGAGACCTGACTGTGGAGGAAAAATGTATCTCTCATCACTGGCTTAGGAACGCAGAATGAGGGGAGGGCCAACTCAGCTATTGCTAAGGTTTACTGCTTTTGTCTGCAGTTAAAGTACAAAGGGAAAACTTGTGTTTTCTCCTATGAAAGAATTTAGAAGAGCAATAGTTCAGTGATAGCATGCAGAAAGTCACAAAAGTCTGATGGAAGTACTTCTTCAAACACAGATGTGTGCAATGGAATTCACTTCCTTAAGGTATGGTGATGTCTACTAACATAGACAGTTTAAAAAGGGATTAAAAAGTTTCACAGAGGACAAGGCTATTAATGGCCACTAGCCATGATGGCTATATACACCTCCAAGACCAGATGCTAAGAGACTTCAACTGCCAGTTTCTGAGGACCAATCTTAGGATAGGGCTATTGTCCTAACATCTTGGTTTGAGGACTTTCTGCATACATCTCATTGGCCATTATGAGAAACAGGATGCTGGGCTAGACAGTCCTTTGGTCTAATCCAGCAGGACTCTTCTTAATGTTCTTAGGTCTCAGGTTCATCTCCAGTTAAGGATTTCAAGTAATGGCTGGGAAAAACCTTCACCTTTGACCTTGATGGACTGCTACCAATCACAGTAGACAGTGCAGAACTACACGAATCAACAGTTTGATGCAGTATAAGGTTGCTTCATACATTCTTGTATCCAAACATTTTACTGTTACATAGGTGCATATGTTTAGCTTGGACCTATTACTTAATTTTCTCTATCTGTTCCAGTGTTTTAAGATTATCAAAATAATCGATTGATGCCGTCTCTTCTTTCTTCTGTATTCAAAGTGAAATACTGCCATTTCAATTTCATCCTGACTTTGCTCTGAATTGCTTACATTTTTGCTTCTGAAATATGTAGATGCAATTGTAGTAGATTTTTAGTAATAAAAGTTGGTCACCAGGGCATCACACAACTGCCAAACCATTCACACAAACACTTCAGAGATAGAGCCAGCTACTATTGCAAGGCCGATGAACTACATAATGCAGACTTATTACCCTCAGCAGATACCAGTCCTTTCAGATGAATATTAAAACACCCCTCACTTACCATCAGTAGCCACCTTCCAGTCTATCTGCAGTACAGGGAGCAGTTTCCCTTCCATGCCAAAGAAAGTACCAATCTGGACATTAAGGGAACTTGGGGCTGACGGAGTCCAGGTTGAAACTTTGAGCCAGCTCTGATCCATGCAGGTACCTGCCAGTTAAACAAACAAAAATCAAACCTGTTTCTGAGGTAGTAACTGATTTTTCTTTGGACTAGTACTTTGGACTGACTTGCTGCTTCCCTGTAACAGCACCCTCAAACTTGAAGAGACTGAAGTCAAGCCACTACTGTTAGCAAGGTTGGAGGACAGATCAGAAGGCAAAAAGTGCTACTGATAAAAGGTTGGTTAGATTGAAAAATACGATTGACAGAATAATGCTTAGCATAAGACTCCAGCTCTAAAATGAAATGGAGACGGATGCAAATTTTTAAAAATGGACTTACTGTTTTGCACAAGGCAGTGTAGACCCTGCAGGAGAAAACACAAGCATATTACTGAAATGAACAATAAATGAAAATCTGAATAATGATTTCAGAGAATTGAAACCTAGAAAACAGACAACTGACGTTTGTGTAGCTAGGTGAAACATCATTGCTAAAAAGCTGTAATATATCTTTTATCCCTACCCCACTACTGTTTCATACACAAGAACACCAATCAAGAAGTGGACTTTGGTTCCAAGCCAATTTTTTTGCATTTGAATTACATAAATAAACCAAGTAATTTAAACTCTGCATAATAAACCCTTTGCCTAAATGTTATTAAGTTATTTAAACAAACACCACCATCTGATTTTATCTGAGAGTTAGTTCTCCTTAATAATGAATAAACTAGGCATCGAAATCCATCCTTTAGCACTCATCATGGCCGGGCCCAAGAATATGGGGCATAAGACACAGTAGGCCACCACTTTACTAAAGCTGCAAACTCATGCAACTTTAGATAGAAAAAAGGCCTACAATGCCTAGCATGCTCCAACATGACTGGCTGCGGTATGCTGGGAGGTGTAGGCCTTTTTCTATCTAAACAGGCATAGAATTGAATCCTAAGGGAAAAAAATTTAATGATTAAATGATGTAGGGGGTGTGTGTGTGTGTGTGTGTATGGAATATGCATTGGATTTGACTGAAGCCTGAGCCAAACTGCACCCTTTCTCACCATTTTGATGCTTCTCAAAGCAGTGGGGCTTTTCTTGGAAGTGACCAGAACTGAACTTGTCTTCACCAAGGCTTCATTGTGCAATTCAGGCTGTGATAAATACATTCTGTCCTTTCTCATAATGGCACGCTTTGGTTTCATTACACTAAAGGATGAT
>NW_025336543.1:304675-349007 GCF_004798865.1 Varanus komodoensis
TCTTCTTGGATACTCCCCAGTCTTTCTCTTATGCACAATCATCCTTTTTTTTTGCCTGATTTCCTCTTTACACCATCTGTGCTGTGTGTGTATGGTATGTCATTAATGTTAGTGAACTATCAAAGTATATCGCTTTCTTGTGGGTCCTGGCTCAATTCTCTCTTTGCAGGACTAGCAGTGCTGTTTGGGGCCTAGACAGAATGTGAGAAGTAAAACAGTTGGTATAAAGAAGATGTGGTGGGCTAAGGACGGGATCAGTTACTAATTTGTGCAGAGTTACTAAAGAGGAGGAGGAAGCACTGAACATTGAATCACTGGAAACAGTGGAAACCACAGACGCTATAGGTGCACCAAAATGGGGGCAGTGACAACTCAGTCACTTGTTTTTCTTTTCACATGCAAAGTGCATCTCCATACCTGGATTTTGTGGTTTGTTTAGCAAGCCAGAGTTTATTTTAAACTACAATTCTTGATTCATATGTAATAACGAACAGGAATCTGCTACGGTGAAACTGACTTTTGATTTATTCTTCCTTCCAGCCACTATTATCTGGAATAGTGCTTCATGGAGAACATTTGAAGTTTTTTTGTTAAAATGTCACAGATCTCAGTTGACACATACTTCCTGTGCACTGGAGCAGCTTCCCTAAATTGTGAAAAGCTGTAAGCCTCTGAAGTTTGTATAACTTGGCCTCAGCTATTGGTATCATTTGCTGTGGTTTCAGCCGGAATTGTGAAAAAGGAAACTTCTGCCACCAAGTCTGTTAAGCAACTACCATCATGATGAAAGACAGCATGAGTTGCTCTTAGTTGTGAAAAGTCCCAATGACATGCTCATTTAAAGCTGGACTGACAGATAAGAGAGCACAGTAAAGCAAGATTTTTCTGAAGGTTTGCAGATCTCGGTAAAACAAAATGTTGCCTCCAGTCCCTGAACCATCCTTGTTGCATTCCTCTGTACCCTTTCTAGCTTTTCTGCAACTTTTAAAATCTTAGGTGCCTAGAACTGGGCACAGAACTCCAGGTGAGGTCTGACTAGTTCTGAGTACAGGGAAACTAGTTCTTCACTTAATTTAGCATGTTTATTTTACTTATATTTAGTAAACAAAGCTAAAAAAACGTATCCCATGTTATTTTTGCCCCAATATGGTTGGTTTTTCACCTGAAGTATTTGAGGGGAAATATATATTACATTAAACATTATTTGCATGCTATATTATTTAGAGTTTTAATTGAACTACTTTTAAAAATGTAAAGATAATACTTTGCACTACCTTTATAATGTTTCCATTTAAGGGGTGAATCTACTGAAACTGTTGCCATAATTAATAGTTTCACAAGCCAAATAAGTGTGCATGGTATTGTTTACAACTCATCTGTAACTCTGCCACTGCCAAACTTGCTTAACATTATATTTAATGTAGCTATTCATTGTTACTAATGAACTTATGAACTGGAAAATTTTCCACTGAAAAAGAGTGCACTGGAAAAAATTCTAGCTCACATCATTGCAGTCACCTCTATCAATTTTTATCTGAATTCAAAACTTCTAAAAGGAAAGACTGATCATATGTTACTTGTTGCTCTGATGTTTAATTGCGAGGTTAGTAGGTTATACCAGTAGACTACCAATGTTATGGGCTACTCCAAGCAAGATGATTTTCCCAAATCAATGGTTTCCAGAAGAGCAGCTGAGCAGGTCTTTTGAAGCTGTGCAATATGACATGAAGAACCTAGCTGTTTGAGTTTACAGGGGCTAAACAACCCAGCAGTTGACCTCAAAACAAACCATGGGTCAACTACTGGCTTGTTTTAGCCCATAAATAACCTAGCAGTCTGAGCTCAGATATGATGCTGCACAACCTATGAAGGAACTGATGGTGGCTCATGCTGTAAAGTGGAAGGTGCAAAAGTAGTGCAGGTAAAATTAGTTTACCAGTATCAGGATGACTATATGACTAACAGCTGTTTTGCAAGTTATCATTGTTAATAACATAATTTCCTCTGTCTTTGTGTTTCATTTCTTTGGGACATCTTCCACCGCACCCACCAGGTGAGCGTAGTTATTTGTAACTAAGAACATATCATGCACCTAATGAAAAGGACTAGTGTCAATAAAAATATCCTTGTCTTTAAAACACAACTAAACTTCTTTAAAAAAATAATATTACCACTGTGCAAGAAAAAAATGTACAAAAGCAATTTTGCTATCCCATTTGGCAGGAAGCCAAGATTATCTTTTGTTGCAAGTGCAATGAACAGATACTCCATGTCCAGCTTGTTTGCTTTCACACATAGTCCCTTACATAAGAAACTCTTTTCCTTCAAATATTTATATGACACAGTATTTGTCTTAAGAAAAATTTACTAACTTCTTAAATTATCTCAAAACTTTCACCCCTTCCATCTTAAGAAGATAAAAAACTATGCTGGATCAGGCCAAGGAACCATCTAATCCAGCATTCTGTTCACACAGTTGAAAAGTCACAGGTCCTTCTCTGCGAGCCATGCTTGAAGAAAGTCCAAGGGGAAGGGCTTTCTCAGCGGGAATCAACTCCCCAGGGAGGTAGGCCTGGTGCCAATGCTACACATGTTTCACACCAGGATAAAACTTTCTTATGTTCTCGCCATTTTTACCATTAATTATTTTTATACTGGCTTTTAATTGTTCTGGTTTAGGTGGATTAGCTGTTATTATGTATGGTTTTATTGTCTGTCACATATGCCTGTCACGATTTACTGTTGTAGGGATGTTTTAGGGCAGGCAAGTCTATGTTTAAGTCTGCCTTAAATTGTTAGCTTGGTGTATTTTAATTGTTTTCTGAGAACCGTTCTGAGAGCATTGTGTTAATTTGAACAATACAGAAATACTTTTAATTAATTAATTAAACCAGGTCCCATAGGAAACCTCAAGCAGGGTAAGAGTACACCAACTCCCTCCTGGCCATGTTACCCACCAACTGGTGTACCAAGGGATTCTGACTCTGATACCAGGGGTAAGATAGCTTTCTCCTCCATGAAATTCTCCAAACACCTCTAAAGCTGTCCAAATTGGTGGCAATCGCTACTTTCTGGGGTAGTGAATTTCATAGTTTTAACTTGAAATTTAACTTTACGCATTGCGTGAAGAAGTACTTCCTTTTATTTGTCCTAAATCTCCCACCCACTGGCTTCATGAGATAACCCTAGATCTAAGTATTATGGGAGAGGGAGAAAAATCTCTTTCCTTCCACATGAAGCATAATTTTGAACAGCATGTTCAACATGTTTTCCCTGCCTTGCCTTTTTTCAGAACTAAATAATCTCAGCTGTTGCAACTTTTTCTCATAGGAAAGTTGTCCCAACCCCTCTATCATTTTAGTTATGCATCTCTGCACTTTTCTGAATCCCATAAAGTCCCTTTTCAAGTGCAACAAACGGGACTGTTTACAATATTCTTAGTGTGGTTGCTCCCAAGATTTGTATAAGGGAAGTAGGATTTCTGCAGTTTTATTTTCAAGGCTTTCCTAATTATGACTAACAGAGAGTTTGCCTTTTTTCAGAGCAGCTGCACACTGGGTCAATAGTGTCATAAAACTGTAAACCACAACTCCAAGGTCCCTTTCTTGATTGGTCACCACTAGAGCAGATACCATCAGTTTGCAACCGAAGTTGCCCCATGCTCATTACTTTCCCCTTGCTTACCTTGAACTGAATTTGCCATTTTGATGCTCATTCTACCAGCCTGGAAATATCCCTTTGGAACTCCTCACAATCCCTTTTGATTTTAAACACCCTATATAGTTTGGCATCATCAGCAAACATGACCGTTCCATTGCTCACTCCTAATTCCAGATAATGTATCAATAGGCTGAAATGCATTAGTCCTTACACAAAACCCTGTGAGACCCCCACTAGTTGCATTCCTCCACTGAGAGAAATCATCATTTATTCCCACTTTCTCCTGTCCATTCTTTGTCCAAAGTCAGATGGATAACAGGATCAGTCCCTGGACAAAGGACCCACCCCCTTTATTCCATAACTGCCAAGTTTACTTCTGAAAACTTGTTGAGGGACTTTGTCAAAAGCCTTTTGGAAGTCCAAGTAAACAATGTCTACTGGATCGCCCTGTCCACATGTTTGACATTTTTGGAGAATTCTAACAGGTTAGTGACAAGACTTACCTTTACAGAAGCCATATTAATTCTTTTTCAGCAAAACTTGTCCCCTTAATCAATTTACCCAGAATTTAGCCGACTGACCTTTAATTTCCAAGACCCCCTTGATCAGTTTTTAAAAACTAGTCTTACATTGGCCATTTTCCAGTCCTCTGGGACAGATGCCTATCTTAAGAACATGTTACATATTTTTAAGGAGATCAGCAATTTCATTTCGAGCTGTTTAAGAATTATAAAGTGAATACTATCTGGGCATATTGATTTATTAATTTTCAGTTTCACAATAAGATTGATAATTTGATCTTTTGTTACTATTACCTGCCTTACCTCCTCCAGCCCCCCCTTCCTAAATATAGAAGTTCAGGAACAAGACTCTGACCTGTATCCTCTACTGAGAAGAAAGATGAAAAGAATCCATTTAGTTGCTCTGCACGCTCCTTATCCTCCTTTAGTACCTAATTCTAATATCATCCAATGGTTCAACTGCCTCTCTAGCTAGTTTCTTGTATTGATGACCATGACGTTATTAGCAATATGCTCATCAAAAAAAATTTATATCTCTTTTTATCTGCTTGCCTCTGCCTTGCACAAACTTGTACTCCCTTTTGTTTTCTTCATTTGGGAAAAACTTCTATTTTCTGAAGAAGGCTGCCTTCTCTCTAATAGTTCCCTTGATGCTGCTTGATAACTTTGTGCCACCTTTCCTAACTTGTGGTACACATACTATCTGAACCTCTATTATTTATTTATTTATTTATTTAAACATTTTTATGCCGCCCCATTCGCCGAAGCCTCGGGGCGGCTTACAACAATAAATTAAAACATCATAAATAACATTTTAAAATATATACATTAAAATAAAATAAAAATATACAATATAAAATAAGCCGCCCTTGCCAGATAAAATTCAATAATATTAAAATTTAAAATGCTGCTTAAATAAAAAGGTCTTCGCCTGGCGCCGAAAAACAAATAACGATGGTGCCAGGCGGACCTCTCTGGGGAGCGCATTCCATAACTTAGGCACTACCACTGAGAAAGCCCTCCTCCGAGTAACCACCCTCCTAACTTCTTCCACGGAGGGCTCCCGGAGAAGGGCCTCTCCCGCCGATCTCAAGGGGCGGCTGGGCATATATGGATGTAAGTGCTCCTTCAGGTAGCCAGGACCCAAGCTGTTTAGGGCTTTATAAGTCATCACCAACACCTTGAATTGGGCCCGGACTTCAATGGGAAGCCAGTGAAGCTGACGGAGGACTGGAGTCATGTGAGCATAACGCCCCATCCCCGTCAGCAGCCTGGCAGCTCTATTTTGAACCAATTGAAGTATCCGGACCGTCTTCAAGGGTAGCCCCATGTAGAGCACGTTACAGAAGTCAAGACGGGAAGTCACCAGCGCGTGTGTCACTGTCGCAAGGCAGTCGTTCTCCTATTGGTTTTGAGAAACCTCCAAGTATTCTGAAGGCATTTAATCTTTCTGAGTTCCCCTTTTAACGTCCTTGTTACCAGTTCCCTCACTGTGGACAAACTTCCTCTTCTGAATGTAATTTCTTTAGCAATCCTCCATGTAAATTTATATTAAATTTGATACAGCTGTGGTCCTAACTTTCAATTGGTCCAAGAACATTTACATCTTATAGTAGGTCCTTGGCAACCTCACCTAGGATTAAATCTAGGACTGCCATTTCTCTGGTTGGCTCTGTGACCAACTGTTCTAGAGCACAGTAATTTCGGACAAGAAATGTAACATCTTTGTTGGAACTGGAAAATACATTTAAACACTCAACTTGGGATGGGGTGCAGGGTAGTTGAAGTAACCTGTTACTAAAACACTGGTGTTTTAAAAAAGGTCTTGATTTCACTCTCCAACTCAAGATCACCCTGAGACCTCTGGTCTGGGAGGCAACAGCATATTCCTAGGACTAAATTAATATTGCCACTCACAGTGCTTCTGTTGAGGAGTTCACACCTTTTAGATTATCAGGTCTGTGGATTCTATGCCCTCTTTGACATACAGAGCAACACTTCCTTCAGTATCCTCTTCCCTCCCTTTCTATAGAGTTAATATTTATTTTAGGGACGACAGTATCTCATTGGTTCACTCAGTTCTAGAAGGTTTCTGCAATGCCCCCTATATCCAGCTTCTCCTTTGAAACCAGGTATTCCAGCATTCCTATTTTGACTCAGAGACTTTTAGCATTTGCACAGAAACACCTATCAGCAATGTTTCTCTCTTCAGATGTGTGCACATGCTTCAGCCCTTAGTGGTTATCATGTCTCTGCTCCCCTCCTACATTTGGCAATCAGAAACTTTTCCATCTTCACCCCCTGTTATTTTTATGTTGGGCAAATAATATTTTTCTTTCAGTTATATAGTGCTTTAACAAGGGGATCCTATTGGATCAATCAGCAAACTATATATATCTTAAGGCACCCTGAAGTATAAAGTTCATTTGGAACAGACTCTAGCTCATCAAATCTCATGTCATGATAAATCTGATACTCTTTAAGGTATCATAAGGCTATTACAGTTTTTGTGCAAATGGATGCCCCACCAGAAACAATTTCAGACTATGTGAAGTGCTTTGCATGTATTACCTGTCAGTCCTCACAACAACTCCGTAAGGTATATGAATACACTCATCTCTATATTCAAAAAGCTGAGGTGGAGGTCAAGGAAAGAGAGTAGCTCGCCACTAGCCACCTATAAAGTTCATGGCAAAAGAGACGCCCAAACTAAGACTCTCCAAACTCGCAGCTCCGTTTCTGTGACGCTACACATGCTGATCTGGAATTATGCCCGCTGCAAACACCCAGATTTACTTTCCTGGAGAGACGTACAGCGACGCGCCATTCTCGGAAGAGATGGAAAGAAAGTCCCCGTTCCCGACTTACCGGTTGGGAGCAATTGAAAACTGGCGGGTGATTGAGGAGAAGCCTCAGTCCCGACGCGGTGGACCCCAGCCGCAGAAGCAGCGCAAAGAGCAGCGCAGGGGCTGCCCCCATCCTCGATCCAGCGAAGCGAGGCCACCGGGCACATTCGCTTCGCCTCGTCTGCCGCCAGCTTCCGGGACCCGAGAAAATCCCAGGGGGCGGCGTTTCGGGGAACTCGCCCGAGGAGGAGCAAGAGGAGGGGCGCGGCTCTGAGGGAGGGGGCGAGGGCGAGGGCGGGGGCAGAGGAGGCAGGGGCGGGGACAGGCGAGCGGCCCCGAGAGGCGGCGCGAGGGCGCGGTGTGCAGGTGCGCGCGCTCCCGCGCCAGGTCTGCTCAAGACTTTGCCCTTTCCGTGAGGCGCGGAGAAGCCGGTCGCAGTGACGCAAGAGGGGGCGTGGCCAAGGCGCTGACGGGCGGCGGAGGCGGCTTTGGCGCGAAGACGGGCGGAACGAGGCGCGCGTTGCGGGAAGCGCTCGCGCCCTCTGCGCCGCGCGCGCCTTCCCGATCCCGTTGCACCCGCCGCGACCGTCCCGTCCGTCTCCCTCGGCTCACGGTCGGATCGCGTGTGTTTATCCTGTGTGTGAAAGCGTGTGAAACATAAAAAGATCAGCTGTACATTCATTCGCCTTGGACGATTTCTCTCACCTCACGGACTGGCCGCGTAACCTTGTTGCGCCTGTTCACACAGCGGTAAATTCTGTGGAGGTTAATGAGTCTTACTCCCAGATAGATATAATTCCTTTTCTGTCAAACCCGCCAATGAGAAAATGACCTCCCTCATAGGGCTGCTCTGAGGCGGGGGCGGAATATGATAAGCCACATATATGTTATATTAGGAGGGTCTATGGTGTTGATATTGGTCTTGCTGGCCAATCCAAAAGTTAAAATTCGTTTAGGTTACCTATGATTCCTTCCGGAGGTGTTTCTAGACAGTATCCCATACAGGGATGGATCGGAGCAAACTTGGTTTAGCTTCAGCAGGGTGATTAAGCCTTATAACTTCAGGCCAGATCTTTCCTCTTCAAGAAGGTCCTCCTGTCTCTTGTCTCTGGTAAGGGAAAGCCCAATGCAGAGCGCAGGTGGTTGGGTTCAAGTGTTCAGCTTTGTCCCATCCACCTACCTAGCTTGCTTTAGAGCAAGGGAAGTGTAGTGGAGGTCACCACTTTGACCTGCTTGACTAAGGCTGTCCAAGTATATCGGCCACATAGCTGCCAAACAACTCCTGATGTTCCAATCTTTGAGCTGTCAAATTGCAGGGATTCTAGCATAACTGCTTGGATTTACTCTGCCCACCACTGCAGCCTCAACATTGGGAGGAAAGTTGTTCATCTTGCCTAATAAGTGTTTTCATGATGTTAGCAGCTATGCAAGGTTGTTATTTTTTCAGGATTCAACTTGTGAATCTCCCAAAGTGGTTTACAAGGTCTTTTAAACAATTTAGTATTAAAAAAAATAGTACAATATCACTGTAGATTTTTTTAAGCCAGAGAAGCCCAGGAAAAGGAAACATTCTGAAAGCCTTTTTGAAGAAAGGGCTTCTGCTGCTGCTGAAAGGATAAGAGATCCTGTCAGGTCTTCCTGGTGAGTAAATTACTCATTGCCTCCCCACAGATGGTATAGGGCAGTGATGGTGAACCTATGCCACGCATGCCACAGCGGGCACACAAAGCCCTCTGTTGGCGTGCAAGCCAGTCGCCCCAGCATCGCCTCAGCAGCCGTGCACTGGATAACAGCGCACATAGGGGCCATGCACATGCTTGGAAAGGAGTCGCGGCACCAGGCAATGACATCACAAGCTGTGACTAATTAGCTGCGACTAGTCCGAGCTTTTGTATGGCGCTCAGACAAGCACCATACAAAGTGCCAAGGAGATATATATTCTGTGTGTGTGTATTTGCTTGGACTGGCTGTGAGTTGTTTTTTTCTAAACTAAAACTTCAATATTCAGGTTTTGTTGTAGTGTTGGCACTTTGTGATAAATAAGTGGGTTTTGGGTTGCATTTTGGGCACTTGGTCTCTAAAAGGTTCGCTATCACTGGTATAGCGCCTCAGGATTCCCTCTTCATATTTTAATATATGGGCTGATTCATGTGGGAAGGAGTGGTCCTTATATTATTCTAGTTCTAAGATAAATAGGGCTTTGAAAGTTGGAACTAGCATTTGGAACAAGGCCATTTATTTATTTATTTATTTGGGATATTTCTAACCCGTCCGATCACTATGTGTCTTTGGACAGCTTCCAAACAAAATCCAATAAATATAACAGTATAAAATATCATAAATACCCCAAACAATAATATGAGTAATAATCCACAATTGAAGTAAAATGTAATTAAAATCTTTTAAACATTAAAATACTTGGTGAATAAAAAGGTCATAAGCTGGCTCTGGAAAGCATATAATGTCAGTGCCAGACGGACCTCTCTAGGGAGCGCATTCCATAGCTGGGGTGCCACCACAGAGAAAGCCCTCCTCCAGGTATTCTGTTTTCTAATCTCCTTCAAGGAGGGTTCCTGGAGCAGGGCCTCTGCTGCAGATCTTAAGTGGCAGGAGGGCATGTAGGGAAAAAGATGTTCCATTAGGTATCCTGGTTCCAAGCCATTTAGGGCTTTATAGGTCATAACTAGCACCTTAAATTGGGCCTGGAGTTCAATGGGAAGCCAGTGAAGTGGATGGAGGACTGGAGTTATATGAGAGTAACGACCAGTCCCCGACAGCAACCTGGCAGCTCTATTTTGCACCAATTGAAGCATCTGGACCATCTTCAAAGGCAGCCCCATGTAGAACATGTTACAATAGTCCAATTGGAAGGTTACCAGAGTGTGTGTCACTGTTGCTAGACAGTGCTTGTCCAGGTGAGGACGCAGCTGATGGATCAACCTAGTAGTGCAAATCTATGCATGTTTACTTAGAATCATTCTGTGCTATTCTGTTTAGCTTATTTCCAGGTAAGAGGGCATAGGATTGCATCTTAATATATGTAGAACCCCATCCTATGTACATTTATTCAGTAGCAAGCCCCACTCTGTTTAAAGGGATTTTCTACAAAACCTTTTTGCTGAATGGTGGGCTAAAATTGCCCTTGGTCTTGAAAGTGGAAGGGAAGCACACTTTGGCTTCTGTCATCAGCTTGGTGACCAAAGGCCACTAGGAGGGTGTACTTCTTGCTTCAACTCAAGAGGGAGACTGATGCAGAAAGAGCAATTGGTGCTCATATCTCCCTCGCTTCCAGAAAGAGTACTGTGTTTTGAATGACAGTTGTTCTGGGACTGCAGAGGTAAAGGGAAAGAAGTCTTTGGACCTATCCATTGACTTAAGCAAGAAGAGCCCCACTGAAGCAAGAATACTCACAAGAGATTTTAGCTTGGTCTAAAGAGCATTTAAATGCCTGCCTATAACTTAAGTTGGCTTTAATTTATGTTCTCTCTTGTCTTCTTTTCCCCTCCATTCCTCTTTTCTTCTTTTTAAATTGATATCCACTTTGGGAGATGATGGGCAGAGCACAACAGTGTACAACCACTAAGCTTAATTACATCGCACTAGTGTAAATTACTCTGGCACAACCCCAATAGCTAATCTACATTACTGGTTGTGTCTTGTTGGTTACTGCCCAATAATTGACTGAAAAGTGGAAAATGAATTAAATAAATAAAACCACTTTGAATAATAAGTTACCATAGAATTGTGGTAAATCCCATTTAGTATAGCATGGAATTTGCTTCCAAGTAAATAGACATCGATTGGATTCTAGTACACCCCCATTTAACCTAGTGTGGGATTTGGGTGCAATCCTAAACACTCTTGATTGAGGGTAAATCTCATGAATTTCTAAGTATATGGTCCCCAGAGAGGCCAACAAATTTAGATCCATTTGAAACCTTATGTGACAATTCTGTTGACTGGTACTACCCTGATGTTACATGTTTGCCACAGTAAAAATATAATGCATGATGAAGAAATACGTCATCACAAAGTAGATACTGACCCTAGCTCCATATATCAGGGTGGAATATTTTATTGTATCTGCCTGTGAATATTTCAGACAACTTTATTAAAAAGTCCACAATATTTAATGAGGTAGCCTACCAAGGGATGACAGACAAGGAGTCTGGAGAACTCTGTTCCTCCTCCAGCAGCCCACTGATTCTTTACTGGGCATGGAAGAATGGGTTTCTCCTCTCTGACAACACACTTGCTTCCTATGCTCAGCTTAGAGGTGTCACAAACACTATCTGATCTATGCTCTCCTGAAAATTCAGGTGCCTTCCAAATGTTTTGGACAACATCATTGTGTATTTCTGGGCATTGAACATGCCAGTGCGGGTTTATGAGAGAGGAAGTCCAAAATGTCTCAAGGGTAGTTAAGGAAGGCTAACTATGGCTACCAGGTGAGTGCTTAAATATAAGTCTGGTTTGAGAGTACATTATCTTTACATTGTTATATATTTATCATTTTGGTCTCTGAGAAACTGCTCTTATAATTGATGCGGAAGAGAGAGGTGTGATCTGTAAGGTAGATATAAATCTTTCATTTTAAAATGAAGCTATATAATTTGCAATTGTGCAAGAACAATTTTTTTAAGATTTGAGAGAGATTGACACAGAGCCCACCTGCTGCTTCAGTCATACCATGTAGTTTCCCACTTCTTCAAGGTTAGGAACCAGGAAATGTTCTTCACAGACTGTAGAGTAGTAAAAAATTGTAGAACTTGGATCCAGATCAGTGTCATGTCTATTTAGCCCTTTTGGCAACCATATATATATCTCACAAACATATTATTGAACATACCTCAATTTTAGGGATATACATATATACATATGAATTGGAATCCATGTAACATATTTCTATATTTGCATTGGTATATCTGCGTGCAATGCATTCAGCTGCAACAATGTCGTAGTGAATGTTCTGGCTTCTAAATCCAGTCTTTAATATTACTGCTTAAAAGATTAAAGGGATCTTGAGGAGGTCTTGTAAATCAAGATTGATAATACTGGATTAAGTGGCAGCCCATCTCAGTATAATTGTTGTTTGCATTTTATGTAATAAATGCATAATCCTGACTGGATAATAATATAGCCTTTAATATGCTCCATTTTGTATGTATGCTGGTTCAGCTAATCTTTGGGTTGTTCTGTTACAGTCACTTTGGCACTGATGTTGCCATAATAGAAAGCAACTGGGGATGTATATTTAGGATGCAAACTTAAGAGTCTTCAGACATTGTCTGGGAGACCATAGGAGTTGCTGGAATTCAAGCACTAATATGCATACCTCTCCACTTTGCAGCAGGCATACAAAGAACTGTTCTAGCTTGCCATGCAGCTTGCAACTGGGCCTCATGTTGTGGGGAGTGGAAAAGTCTGGGGCTGCAGAGTAGCACTGATTCTAACTGGAGATGCACCAATTCAGGTCCCAGCCTCCTTTTCTCTCTCTCTCTGGGGTTTATTCTTGATGACCAAGGACAGCCATCTAGATAAAATACAAAGAAGTACAGTAGGAGCACAAAGTGCCACTATACTGTGCACTTTGCACTGGATGCTTATAAGCCTCCAATTTCATAGATTTATGAGCATCTGCCATGGGGGTGATAGGATTGCATCATACAGTGCATTCGAGAAGGTGTGCATGCACGTATGATGTATGATCATGGAGGTTTCCAAGTATTCAGTGCCCTTTCCATCCTTTAGAGGAAAAGGCCTCTAAGCCCATTTAGAGAAGGTATACTGCTAGGAGCTGGGCTGGGACTAGAGAGGCCACAGCATTTCTCACATCCTGGCCTTGCCTCTCCCTTTCCCTCCATGTAATTGCAAAGTCTCTTTTCCCTCTTCGGGCTGCATTTGCATCCTCAACAAGCAGCCAGTATGGCTGTCTGTGGTGGCTGCCCAAGGGCACAACACTGTCTGTGGCCTCAAAAGGGGGACTCAGAACAATTTCATGTTCCTTGAGATGTTTTCCCATGAACTGTAGGATTCCTTTCTCAGAACTGTAGAAGTAGGCCTGTTTACAGTAGGAGTCAAGAGGAAGGGCTAATGTATAAAATGAGTTAGGATAAAACAATCTAGACATTGTTAAAAAATTTATTAGCAATTTTTAAAATAACATAATTCCTCAGATAAAAATGCAATCTTACAGGTATATACATTTGTCTCACACCAAGGCAATTCTCTAACTCACTTGTGGGTCATTCACTCTGTTTAAAATGTGTGAGAAGAGGGTGAGACAGGTTGTTTCCTGTGGCAGGCTTACATTAAGGATACAAACTGTACAGTTTTGTTTGTTTGTTTTACAAGGGCAATTCACCTTTCCTCAGTAGGGTCATTAAAATTGGGTCTAAACTGGATCAGGTAGACATATATAGAAATGCCTTTAAGACATATAATATGTGTATTTCAGGTCTGGGAGGAGAGAAAGGTGAGGTTTACAACTTGACTGACTTAGGTCTTTGAGAGTTCAGTTCATTCATAAATCCAAGCAATTAGAAAGAAAGTTACATGCAAAGGTCTGTACTGTAGTAAATCAAGATGTATAGTTGATGATTAGAGGAAGGGAAGTTTGCAGGGTGGGTCATGAAAGTTATGTCAGGGCCCACCTTGCTCTGAAATTAATTAAAAAGTGTCAATAAACAATTTTTATAATAAATGGGATAAAGATCAACATATACTAAAGGTATGCTTAGCTTGTCTGTTCCTCCCATGCGTGTTTGTTGAGATCAGTCACAATATAATTGAAACAATCTGGTATCATGCCCTAAATTCTGCTCACTTCTGAGCAGGATTACAGTAAGTATTATTTCAAGAGCTTTTTTTTTCTTGCTGAGTTTCACACTTTCTAAGAATGAATCTTCCCACTTTGTATATACATACCCAGAGAAGGCACAATATAGCCTCATTCATCCAGACACGTTGAGGTATCAAACTTGTCTGTGTTAGAGGCATCTTTGACATAGAGATAGCAGTATAAAACATAATATCTGTTGATAGGGCCATGCAACATGTTTATTTCATGGTAGGATGTTGAATGTGGAAATTATGGGTATGTTAGTTTATAAGGTAGCATCTTCTCTTTCATTCCAGTATTTATGTATGTTGATGTTTCAATGACAAGATGTGCAACTTTGATACTTGGGCATCTTTTCTTCAAGTGTATATGGTTTATAAGATATCACTTTACTCATTAGTGCAATAGGAATTAACTGCAGATTTCTAGTAGGTTGCTAAATGTACATGATTAAGAAGGTAAATAATCAGGTTGTAAATATTATTTAAGTTGCTCTGTTGACAGAAATTTCCCAGATAATAGCCTATTGGTAATAGTGCAGCAGTAGCATCAGAAAGTCTTTAATTCATTACTCTTATTATTTGTCTAACATGTTTTATGAGACATAGCATTTTACATGGATCAGGTGCATGGTATGGATTGAAAAAAAGTTGGCATCTATTTTATATTGTACATGTGGTAATGAAGCCTCTGACACTGATTATGTTGATATAAATAGACTAATTTATGAACTTCTCTACTGCCCAAGAATCAATGCTGTCAGAAACATTTTATGAAGTACAGAATTAAGATAACAAGGGGAGGTGAAGCAACCTAATAGCATTAAGGATAAATGTGGGGAGAGGGACCATATATACTGCCTTGAGTTCCTTGAAGAAACATCAGGATTCAGGTGTAATAAATAAAATGTCAGAGTTTTAGATCAGAAGGGTGTATGATGGTGTCAGATGGAGAGAGCAGGCAGGGACATTGGTGCTGTCAGGCTTGGTTCCCATAGGGAAGATGCTGCCTTGGTCCTTTTAACCTGCACTGTCCTGGTAGCTTCCTCTCTCCAAACCTTTTCTCTTGCATTTCTACCTTACTCCCTTAACTAGGTGGGAATTAACATGTCTGTTTTTCTCTTCTAAGTCTTTGACAGAACTTTTACTACCCAAAATATTCAACAGCAGCCTCTGTAAAACATTTTGGAAAAAGAATGGGCCTATTTATTCTCTGCTCACAGTGTGTTAACCAGGAGAAAAGCTAACAACTACGTATCAGACACTACTCAGGTAAGGGAAGAAACAAGTCCTCTTCCTCCTCCTCTCCACCTAAATAACTTCTTACAAAACTTCTTGCTGGGTGCATTTGGCAAGTTCAGTGAAGCTGAAGGAGGGAGACAGCCAAGAACCAATTGGGAGGGCTGGGGACTGGCCTAGAAAACAGGTCTACAGTTCAGACTTTGACAAGGGCTGCTGCTCCTTTAAGAGCAGCTCACAATGGGAACAGTCAGTTGACGCGTCAGCCTTCATTGCATCTTTTTAGACATATGATAACTCTGAGAGTGTAACAAGGGCTTTTTATACTAATCTAGAATGTTTTCTCTGTACTGATGGTATAGGTTTCTGAGAAAAATTATTATGTACTTGGTAATAATGGCTAGGTAAATGAATACAACAACACCTTGAAAACACAAGATTGTTCTTATTGGTACTTTGTAATTTGCTTTGAAAAAATGTTTTTGAAAATGAGGATTCGTAAAGGTAAAGGTTTCCTCTTGGCATTAAGTCCAGTCATGCCTGACTCATGACTCAGGGCAGTGCTCATCTCCTTTTCCTAGCCGAGGGAGCCAGCGTTTGTCCGCAGACAGACTCTGTGGTCATGAGGCCGGCATGACTAAACACCAAAGTGCACGGAATGCTGTTATCTGCCCACTGAAGTGGTACCTTTTTATCTACTTGCATTTGCATGCTTTCGAACTGCAAGGTTGGCAGGAGCTGGGACGGAGCAATGGAAACTCACCCTGTTGTGCAGATTCGAACCGGTGACCTTTCAGTCTATCAGCCCAGCAGCACAGTGGTTTAAACCACTGCGCCACCTGCAGTCCCGAGGATTTATAGAGTTAAATAAAACAAAATGAATTACAGGCCCCACTTAAAATTAGGTTAGTAGTAGATTTGTATAGGAACATGAAAAATGTATTACATCTAGACTAGAACTGTAAAGTTTCCAGAATTTTGATGCAATGGAAGAAAGCCTGGGTATTTTCTGATTTTCTTCATGGAAAAAGATGGAAAGTGTGGACAAAAATGAAAAATAAGTAATGCTTTTAGTGATCTTTACAGATCTAATGTTTTAGGAATATAACATAATAATATGGTCTGCTTATAATATTAATATTAAAACATTGAAAAGAAACTCCCCTTAATAAACATCTCAATATTTGTTCATGTTGAAAGATTATACCTATTTATTTGGCACATTTATATCCAGACCTATACAAAAATCTCAGGACAGTAGCTAGAAACCTAGTGACAGTTTTTGTCAGTCCCATGCTTATACCATAGGAATGAGGCAATGGGGTGTCATTTAGATGTAGAACAGCCTTCCCTGACCTGGTACCCTCTTAAAAGCATCAGATTGGGAAAAGCAAGTATACAGCTTTTACTTTAGAGATAGTGGTTAAAGCTGTTATAGCTGAAACAACATTTTCTAATGGTGCAGTCTAATTGGGAACGTTATTGGAAAAACAGGAATCTGTTCCATAAACCCAAGCCAAAATGTAATTTTAAAAAATTCATTGCTGGGATAACCAACATGTGCTCTGTCACCTGTGGTATTAGTGGCTGGGGAGGGGGATAACCTACAGTGTTTCTTTCATATTTGAGTTTTAGAACAATATTCAGTAACCCAGTTCACGCAGTCTCTGTGACTTAAGCTGTAGTCTAACTTGCATTTGTCTACTTTGCACACTGGGTGGGCTTGCCTTAATTAGCCACCTGGACACGGCTTGTCATTTTGCCCAGTTGCCAGTGGCATGACTTACTCAATTAACCCAAGAACCCATTAGTTATTTGAGGGTGCTTTCCTTCAACAAGCCATGCTGCCCAGACAACAAGCTATCCCTGGGCAGTTAATTAGCAAATGCTGTCAAGTGCCATGACACATTTAAGCTATGGTAATCATATAACAGACCAATACTGCTACAGCATTTAACCAAGGCAAGTCTGATATAGCATAGTATAGAATATAATCTAAACTCTTTAGGAATGCACATTTTCTTCAAATATTAAGACATGATTACTCCCTTCACATATTGGGCAACAGAGCATAATTTGGGGAATCTCTAAATGTTGATCAGGAAAAGATACATTAAATCAATCATTTTAATAAAGAATGGAAGAAACTAGTATGCTGAGAATGAGGATTACAAGCTATTTTTCCTCATGGCTTCAAAACTTCTAGAAATTTTACATCAATTCTTATAGAAAAAATTTCTATTGTATAGTTTTTAGAAAACAAGTTGGAGGAATAAAGGTTGGTTAGCAATATATGAATACCAGGTTTAAAACATTTTATAAATCATTCTAAAAGAAAATACTTCATAATCCAAAATAGTTAGGGTTTTAAAAGCCTCCACAAGGTCTTAGGGAAATAAGGAAAAAAATATGTTTGGGCAGATATGTTTTAATTTTCCCATTTCCCCCCCTAGCCTTTACTACTCTAATGCAAACCTATATACCTTATGATCAGTATCCATTTCCAGCGATGGCCAGTATAAGATGCTATATAGAATGGGTACAATAACACCAGAAGCCTATGAGTATTTGGTTAAGTGGATACTGTCAACTGCTGAAATAAGATTGAGATTGGTTAATTTAATCCTATTCCAATATCTATTCTAAAATGTAGGCCACGTTTGAAATATATGGTCCAAATATGTGCAGCATTGTTTATCAGGATCTTCTGTTATGCTAATCACCACATTAAACAGGATTTTGTCAGGAGAAGATTTTGATAGCTTGCATCCTTATCCTTGGTGGTCAGTCAGATACTGGAGAGAAACTGTCCTGATGAAATCTTCCAAGTGACTTCTTCATCACCATATCATTACTTCTTCTAATACTGAACTCAGGTAGCTAGTCCTGAGAGAATTATTTTAAAAGCCAGTAGAAAACAAGAGGGAAGATTCAGAATGTTTAGGGAACTTTGAGTTTTCTTGAAGTACAAAAAGTATTTAAAAATGTTTAAAGGGTCAAACTCCTTCCCTGCTACCCACAAAACCTTAAATAGCTAAGTAAAGAGTGAGCGTACTCAGTAGCCTCGGAACGCTGAATAACAAAGAAGAGAAGGAGGGAGTGAAACACCCTCTTTGGAGTGAATGGCTGACTGGAACCCTAAACCGGAACATTTCTTTTCAAAGGGAGAATATACTGCACCATTTAGTTTTGGTTGCCCCTTGTTTCTTCTAATAGAAAAATTGATGTGCTCATGCATAAGATGCTGAAATCAGCCTTCCTATTAATATAGGGTGTTCTGTATGGATACTTCTCAGATATGTAGAAAAATATTATTTGGTAAAAAGAAAAATTTCAGACCAAAAATGTTCTCAGTGAACAAATTCATTTGTGGCCCTTCCATAAGAATATAGAGTTAAAAACTTTTAAAAGCCCAAGCAGTGATGAAAGTGGGGAAAGGTGAGTTGGCTGAATTGGCCTCAGAGACAGTAAAACAGAGAAAAAAGTTTCTTCTCAACAAATTTTTTAAAAACTCTCCCAGACAAAGGGGAGGGGAAAGTAACAATAAAATAAAGCTACTGCTATAGTGGACTGTTATAGGGACTGTTGCAACTAGCCCACAACCTCCCCATACTGATGTCCATGCTATTTCTCTTAGGATTAGAATTGATAGTGCAGCCTATTGTAAATCTGATACACTATGCCAGATTCTTTTGGTAATGTGCCCTTTGCCCCACAGAAGTCATTTTGGGAGGAGGAGAAAGGAGGCTGAGCTATGTCCCCTCAAGTCATTTTAGATCCTCAGTTTTTACGGTAGTATTTCCTACGTGGAATGCATATACAGTGTAATATAGTGAGTGTGATTAATTTATTTTCCAAATTCAATACAATGGTACCTCGGTTCATGAATGCCTCAGTTCACAACCAAATCGGTTCACGAACTAAAATTTTGGAAAAATCCATTCGCAAACTCCACATCAGGTATCGACCATGATCGAGGCCATGTTCCCGCACGAACACGATCACGATTGCGGCCATTTTCCCTGCACGAGCACAATCGCGATTGTGCCCATCTTGCCCGCTCACAGTCCCAGACAGACCTGTGGTCACTCGCTGTGAAGCTTTTTCGTGTGCTTTTTAGCACATACAGTACTGTAAAGTATTATTCAATAATAATATTGAATAATGGCTCCAAAGAAAGTGCAGAGCAAGCATGGTGGTAAAAAGAACATGCAGAGTGGTAATGAAGGTGACCAGAAGGTGCAGATTTTTCGCCAAAATTGACCCTGCAGCTAAGAGACAATGAAGAGAGGAGACCCCTGAAGGAGATCTCCCTGATGTCCTTATGGAGGGGGGCTCTCCTTCCAAACAATAACCTCCCCCCACCTAGGTTAGTGTTCTTTACTGTACTGTACTTTGTTACTTTGTTGTTAGTTTGTTTCAAATTTTTGTGATTTAAAAAAAATATTTACAGAATGGATTAACCTTATTTACATTGAACCTTATGGGCAAATTTGACTTCGTTCATGACCAAAATTGGTTTGCGACCATGTTCATAGGGGTCAGAATGGATTAACCTTATTTACATTGAACCTTATGGGGGAATTTGACTTGGTTCGTGACCAATTTGGGTCGCAACCAGAATTATGGAACGAATTAAGTTTGTGAACCAAGGTACCACTGTATAAAGGACTACATAACTAATCTTCATATAGGAAGCTGTAACTTCTATGGGAAACTTCTTTTATTTTGAAGACATAATCTAATTCAGGACATTGCTTCATTGTGTAGCTATGACTTCCTTTTTTTAAAAAAAAAGGTCTTCTGACTTTGCTGTCCTAATCTCATCCCATTCTTTCTGCATTTATGGCAAATTAAATGTATTAGATGATAACTAGTGGTTCTATCTAAACATATACATTTAAGTATACTAATTTTGATTCCCTTTGTATGACCAAACTAGCTTCAGATAAGTCACTCTTTCTTGTCATGGTACTTGGCCCCAAGCTGAAAATGATCCCTATGTGGCACAGTTCCCTATATTAATTTCTGTTATCAAATCTTTTTTTTTCTGTGACAAGGTTAAGATGACCTGGAAAATGTTTACTTTTTGCTTGCACATATATGTATGTATGTATGTATGTATGAAGACTAATTCCTCTCAAGATGAAACTGCAATATGTGAAAGAATCCTCTTTTTCTGCTGCGAATGCTGAACCCAGTCTAGGATTTTCATTAATTTACTAGGTTAGCTAGACACAGTTAATCTTTAACCTTAAGGTTACATGATTCCATTTCTATGAAATATACCAGAACTGTAATGTTTTCATTTAAACAGATGTAAAATCATGTAGAGTATCATTAATATGTGGTCTCTAAGGAATGGCCTTCTGACTAATTTGAAGTGTTGTTAAGAAGCACAAAACCTTTTACTGAGATAAAATCCCAGTACTTCTGACCAGTTACTAAACATTTATTTGCTTAAGAAGTTGCCCCCTTGGTGTGGAATGATATTTGTATAGGAGTATTAATATGTCTCACAGAATGATCTCAAACTGACAGTCAGAAAAAGACACAGGAGCCTGGCTGAGACCCATACAACTGTTATATTGGCATCAGTCTAAAGAAAGCAATGATACATTGCTTTGGAAATTATCAAGAAATGTAAAAAATGCATTTGCCCTTTTTTGTTGTTGTTGTCATTGTCATCAATGGGGTGGGTCTAGGTTAGGGTTAGAAAACAAAGCAGAAATATGTGCAGTCCTGTACATAGTGCTCCTTTGGCTGTCCCTTCAGACGATGGGGGATTGGAGTAATAAAACAGGTTGGATCCCTTGCAGTAGCAGCAACATCTGCATCATTTATAATCATCAACTTCTTCATCATGTGTGTTCATCTGAAGAGGCAGACGATGCAGACAAGTTCTGGGGCTAAGGGAACTCCAGCTCTGGATCATTAATCCCACATTTCCACTCATCATTAAATCATACAGAAAAAAGGAAGAAAAAGAAAATGCATCCAAAATAATCAGTTTGGTGGAATGACCCAGGATAATGGGGGAAGATGGAAGTCTTTGTATTTGCAATAAATGTCTTTAGTCTGCAGTTACAGAGTTGTTGAGCTCCACAAGTGGTCAACCTCAAGAGTGAAGGTTGGTTTTCGCCCTTCTAGAAAACAACCTAGTCTTTATCTTCATTTGCAGTGCAGTGAATGTATCCAGCATGCAAGCCCAATACAAAGGGAAAAGAGTGGACATTTAATGGAAACAAACTTTTTCCCTATAATGCCCCCAAACTGCCCCGTTTAAAGGAGGCAGTAGCTCTTTGCTCAAGCCCATTGAAGTCTCTCTCTTTCTATGTATATCTGTCATTCAGCTTAAGTAGCTGTGACACAATTACCCAGTAGCAAAACTGTGCTGGCACCAGCAAACTCTAACTCTTGTCCACCACCAACTTCTCAGTTACATGTATCTACAGGGCACCTTTTTGTCAGTGATTATACCAAATAGGTTGAAAACTGAGAAGAATATGTTAGAGAACTAAGATCTTATGTGATTGCTGATAGCATTTATAAGGGAAAGTGTTATTATCTGGCACTTGAAGTAAGAACGGAAACATCTTCCTCTAATCAGCAATGTAACTGGTATTCAAAATTTATAATTATAGCAGAACAACCTTTTCTGAATAAGTTGCTGCTTTTGTTGAATGCTCAGTTCTTTTTACTGTTTCCATTAAAAAGGTGCCTTACCCTTTATGTAAATGAATTCATTACTACCTAAGCCCAAGGCCTTTAATAAAGGATGCTTTTGACAGAAATTATAGCACCTGGATATAATAAAAACCTGTTAATTCCTGTCATACATGTATATGCTGGGATTAGTGCGAATAGAATGAAGAATCTGCATAAATAGGCAGTTTCACATGAAGACATAGGGAATGTACATAAATGGGCAGTGTAAATGGGATTTAAACAGTTTAGATCACATGCTTCCTGCTCTATATGCAACATTAGTTTTGGGCCCCTCATTACAGAAAGGATATAGCCAGGTTGGAGTCAGTGCAGCGTAGGGCCACAAGGTTGGTGGCCAGTTTGCAGGGGATGGGGTATGAGGCGAGACTGAGGGAACTGGGTCTCTTCAGCCTGGAGAAGAGGAAACTCAGAGGGGATATGTTGGCGACATACAGGTATGTGAGGGGGTGTCACATGGAGATGGGTAGAGACCTGTTCTCCCCTGCAGAGGAAGGCAGGACGCGCGCCAACGGAGCAAAGCTCAGGGAACCAAGGTTCAATTTGGATGTCAGGAAGTACTTCCTGACAGTCAGGACCCCGAGGGTGTGGAATGGGCTTCCACGAGAGGTCGTTGAGGCCCCATCGGTGTGGGTGTTCAAGGATAGGCTGGACGTCCACATGGTGGGCATGTCGTGAGCGGAGCCAGCTGGTGCCAGAGGTCAGACTAGATGGCCCAGGAGGCCCCTTCTGACTCACTCTGTTTCTATGTTTCTATCTCTGTATGAAAACAATTTTTTTGGACATATATGAAAATGTCATTTCAGTATCACTTGGAGACAGTGCATATAGACCTGGGACTACAAAATACTCATTACTTATGCTATCACATTTAGTTCTTCATGCCTTTTTCTATAGATGTGCAAATTTAATTTAATTCTCATTATTTCCACTAAATGCATGATAAAGCAGTGCAGTATTTATGATTGAGATGCATAAGAGATAGTTCTGTTGCAAACAGTGCTCAGGAGGCAAAGGAATAGCACCATATGCAACCAGTTAGCACTGGTATTATGCCACCTGTGGAATTAACATGTATATGGGATCAAATAACTACTAGCGTTTCTGATTATCACTGATGATATACTACTGGTGATAATCTTTCAACTGCGTATCACTGCCTTCATGGATTATCCTGTAATCATTTCATAACCAGTGAGGAATAATATAACCAGCTAACCTCCCCCAACCTTGCAATGCACACACTGGGAGTGAGGATTCTCTTCTAATTAACAGTTGGCTTACAGCTACTTGCATAATCACCATTTCTCATTGATTACTCAGTAGTTAATTGAATATGTGAACTAATTACACTGAAAAGCTTTGAACCCATTCTGATGTTACTTGAGTTGCATAATAGCCCCTGCAGATCAGCTCTCCTTTCTCACTCAGGTAATGTGAGAAACACCAGATCATGTAAGACAATTCTATAATATAGCTTCTCACAGCAGCATCACCACACTGAAAGCTGCCGATATGCTGGAAAAGAGCCATATTGTTCAGTCCTCCTATTTGGTTTGGGTTCAAACATTACCTTTGAGCATAGGAGGGATTCACACTGCTGCAGCTCTCATGCTATACATATAAATTTAGAATGAACCCTTTGGTGTAAATGTGAGGCTATATGAAAAATCATTCCATGAAAAGCTCTTTCTCCCCCTCCCCCACTATGGATCATTTACATATGCAGTTTATCATTTAATCTTACAAAGTGCACAATTCTATACAGGTCCACTCAGAAGTAGGACTCATTAAATTCAATGCAGTTTACCTCCAGGTAAGTGAGCACAGGATTGTAGCATTAGTGATGAATACACAGATATGAATAGGTCCATAGTGATTATAAGTAGACTATCAAGGCTGGATCACTGTTCTAGCTTAATAAAATCCAAGTGAGGATGCATGATATAGTGAATGCATTTCTACAACTGGAGTTTTGAGATTCGTCAAGTACAAGCTTAAAACTAAAAATCTCACAGAAATGTTTTCAAGGAAGATTCTGGATTCTGCTGTATAGGCAGTATGGCTATTGACTGATAGGCCAAATTTAATTCTGGAAAGTTTACACTAATATGTTGAATATGTATGCGATTGTGTAATATGCTTCCAATGGCCAGGAGTGAATGGTCATTCTCAAGCAAGATTTGATTTTTTCCCCCAGTTGGTTCTTCCTCTTTAAAAACAAGCAGTCTTCTTTAGAAACCTGGAGTCTTCTACAGGGGAATGTATTGTTGAGGAAAATCTGGAAGACAGTGGTCATAACAACAGAAATATTTTAAAAAAAAAAGAGAAGCAAGACAAAAAGGGTTTTCTCTTTAATGTGTTATGAAAAAATGATTTGACATGGACTGGAAAACAAAATCAATGCTGTCTATAATTTTTTGTTAAGTGTTTTGCATAAATTTTTGTAGAAAAGTGGGATACACATCTATTACATATAAAAATAAGTTCTTCGTGCCTTGCAGCCTCCTTGTGATGCCCCAGCATTCCATTGTTCAAATGCTTGGAACTGGAAGGAAATACTACAGGTCCAGGGAAAGGCACTGCACAAGTCAGGAAATGTCTCAGAGGATTCCAGGTATGTCTGTAAATGCAGAGTTCGCTCCCTAGGGAGATTGACCACATGCCTTTCTTCATTGCTTTAAGGCATGTTTTGAAAATATCCTTACTATGAAAGATTTTTTTCAGGAAGATTACAATGGAGTTTACCTGGGAGCAAGCCCACTAAACATAGCGAGGCTTTTTAGTGGACATGTATAGAATTGAATTGTCCTACTTTTATTGTATTGTTTGCCATACTGAATTTTAACTATTTTCAATTGTATATATACCAGTTTAATAAAATAAGATGCTTTGTGAAGGTTTGTGCTTTGAAAAACAAGGTATAACGATATGTGTTAATAAACACATATATTAAAATAATGCCTCATTGCAGAACAGAATTAAGTGTGTCAAGACCATTAATTTCAATGTGCTTAATACACTTACTTCTGTGTTACATTGCAGCCAATAAGCCCATACTTATTTCTGAAAATAAGAAATAGATAGGGGCAGTGATGTGGGACAGAATCTTTTAATTTCATAAGTTTATTAGTAAAAATGAATATTTGTCAGTTTCAGCAAGACTGAACGTGCACCAGCAGTCTTAGAGGATGATAGTTGAACTCTGTGGAAATAGGTGAGTTGTTGTCAGCATAGCAAACACTATTGCTGAAACTAATTAGTGTGTCAGCATTTTTTGTCCTTTCCCACGTTTAAACAATAGAAAGGAAATACTTCCTTAATCTTAACAAGTGCTCCAATAAATAAATGAACATAATATAACATTTAAGTCCCATCAAGAATTCTTTAATTCCCCCCTCAAATATTTTGTCAATTACTTGTGGTGTATATGTAACATGGGTTCACGTTTAACTGTATTTTTTTACTAAATGCAAGTAAAATAAGCATGCTAAATTAGGTCTCTCTGAGGCATCAGCAAGTTTTTCAATGCAAATTAATTAATCTAATTTATACTGGAAAAAATCCAATGTAAAAATTTTCCAGAAAATCCGTATCACTGAATGGGAGAGGTCAAGTGCTTATAAACATGGGGCTTTAGAAGCAGTAGAGAATATTTCAGTTTATACTGATGAGGGAAAGGCAGATGTCTAGGTACAAACTGATAGCAACAGTTTTTCTATATACATAAACTAGAAGTATTTACTCTAGGACTTTAGTAAAAGCCAAATGTATACAAGAAGACTTAGCTAACTAAAGATTCTGACTTTATATAGACTTCTGAAAGTATGAACACTATCCAGCTTTTAAAAAGCTTCCATAGACATCTTATGTAAAACACTTCTGTCATAGTTAAATTTAAATGCATTTAATGTAATTTAAATGAACATTTTTTGTCATTCTCTGTTGATATGCACCAAGGTCTGCATGTGCATGTCATAATGGTTTTGAGAGCATCTTGTACTCAGAAAGGTGCTGCATACATGATTTTTAGAACTGTATTATTGCATTGAAACTCTGGCTACATGCAGGTTTCCTGCTCATGAATTGCAAATTATGCACACAACCCTAATTATGATCAACACTGTCAGAATAGTGTGGTCACCTATTTGGTAAGACTTAATCCAGTCACTCTCTCTTGAACAAATAATTGTTGCTGAAAGATCATGGTGCTGATTGATCATTTGGTAGCTGGTGGCAGATGCACTCAGACCCATACATGCAAGCAACATATGAGCATTATTGAGGTTATGGTAAACAACTGATACCTAGCTTTCTTTCATATATTTTTAAATTTTTAGGAACAGTCAACATATTCTCCCCTGGCCCCATTCATAATTTCCTACCGTGGGCTAGACACACCAGGCTCTTTCACATTATTTGGCTTCAGTTATCATTTTGTGTATTCTTCCTAATTTGTCTATGTCCTGGTAAAGTGATTCTGAAAACAATTTCTAGTTAAATTTTATACAGTTTTTAGCTAGTGCATCTTAAATTGATACCTGCTGGTTTATATCCCGAACATGAATTATATTCATCAGAACTTTTGAATATGTATTAGCACTGCTACTGCTTAGTGAGTTTTTTGCCATCTTATCCTTGTCATCTGGTTCTTTTCCCTGTGGGTAATATATTCTTTAAAAATTCCATCTTAAATGTTATATGTTTGTTTTCTGTGTTTTTCTAAAAGTATAAAAAAAATTCAGCTTCTCATCTAAAGAATTTCACTCTTTCTAAACATCCAGTTTGTTTAAGCCTCCTGTATACCTCACCTCATATAAAGAGGGCACTAACTCCTTAAGTTTATTTCATGTCACTACATTATCTTTAGTATTTTCTTTCTATATCGTAAAAGAAATAGGATATTTCTTTCTTCCCAGTGTTGCTGATGCCAGCTCAGTTTATAGGCATAGATCTACCTGACAATCCTGGCACATAAAGTTTGCCATCCTTTAGTGAGGAGAATCATTGAGAGAAACTGTGCAAGGGGGTGAAATCTGGACAAAAATTCCAAGCTTCAAAAACCAAGATACTTCCCAATTCGTCATTGGGCATGTTTAAGGAAGTGCAGAAAAAGGAAAATGAACACAAGATATGCAAAATCAGTTAACGTTCAACCTGTCAGTGAGTTGTAGAATAGTTACTTAACACCAGGTACACTTTGTTCATTGTACAAATGAAAAAAAATGAAAAAGTATACCCTTTCCCCTAACCACATGTAGAAAAGCACTTGAAAGTTCAAAGGTAAAGCTTGGCACACTCCATATACGAAATGATTTACTTTACATGCAGCAAAATATACAAGAATTATTATTTTCCCTTAAACAAACTTAATTCATTATATTTGCTTGGCACAATTGCAATTCATTTTAAAAAAATAGTTGAAAAATACTGAAACTGACCTGAATTCAAGTATTACGGTTTCTTCAACAGAAACATTATCAATGCAATAAAACATCACACAGAATATATCGAAACATAACTCCTTCTCACTTGGTTTTGTTTGTTTTAATCCCCTTGTTTTGCTTTTCTATACAGTTTTAATGCCAACACAATTCACAAATTGTATTCAAAATTAATATTATTGCATTGTTTTTGCATATCTTGTGGAACAGAAAATGCAAAGAGTTACTGATTCCCCTTTCAAAAGCAGAGACAGTGGTTTATTTTGCACACTCAAATAACCCCAGATACAGTCCTCCCGCAGTTATAACCAGGAAGTGGAGAACTGTATGAACTTACACACTTTCAGGCGTGTATTCGCATATTCACTCAGTCCTGCTCACTCATTCACACACTCACAAATATACCTAGCGCTATAAAGAATCCAGATCGATCACTCATATGTGCAAGACTATATCAAGTGCATTGCCTACTATCTTTAAATTATAAAAACAACAACAAAAAAGGAATTTCCCATTACTTCAAATAAAATTACAAATTCTGGTGTACATAATGGTTGGCAAAACTCAGTTCTAATATCATTATTAGCTTCTACCAAATTTCAATGGAGGAAAACAAAAAAATTAAATAGTACAACATAATCAAACCAATTTTAAACATTTGAAAAGGTGGGGGAAAAAACCCAAAAAGTAGGTGATTACAAAACTTTGTAAACACTCCTTCAGCCCTCTCCCTCAAAAAATAAAACACAATAAAATAAAATATTCAAAAATAAAATTTAGAACATGCTTTCAAGGAAATATCAAACAACAAAAACAAGGAGAGATCTACGTAAGCCCATCACCACCTCTATTCGAAATGGGTGGGTCGCCTGAACTCCGGTTTGACAGAGCTGGCTTCCTGCTCTTTGAGCAGTTAGCACAGCTAGCTGTCTGAGCTCTGATTGGATGGCAGGGAAAGCTGCCTGAGCTCTGATTGGTTGGCAGAGAAAACTGCCTGGGAGTCTCTGCATTTCCATCAAGAAGCATCTGCAATATTGCCACCTGTATCTCCTGTACCCTTGCAGCTTCTGCCTCAGCAAAGTATGGGGAACTGTTGCAGAAGTCTTCTATTCCACCTGTAGATCAAAAGGGCCTTGGCTTTATGGAGACGGTGAGGCTCATACAGAATATGTGCAAAATGATTCTTCTTTTGTACAAGCAAAGTTGAAAGACACCCGTTTGATGCAGTGTCCTTTTGGCTAGGGCCATCCACAGGAAGCTGAGGTTTTTCTTCACATTCAGGAAGCAGCAGTTGTTCCTTGTGCAGGGACTGAAAAATGGAGGGAGTTGACTCCCCTCCTTTTACTTCTCCTCATTCTTCCTTCATGGACACATGCTGGGGTTGTATATTCACTCCTGAAAAGCTCTTTTACACCACCCAACTCTGCGATTCTTCCCGACAGAAATGAATGAAGAACGCTGTTCTGGTTACTCCAGGTCACGAGAACAGTGAGGCACTTCTGAAACAAACCCATTAGGAACATTGAAACAAATTAAAAAACCAGCATCACTTTCAGCCTTGGCAACTACAGGCTGCTGATATAAATCCTGCTGTCCTTAGGCTCCTCTTGACTTTTTCTACAATCTGGGTTCTGGGCTGCTTCCTCTCCCATACAGTCCTGCCCTGGGTCCCTGCAATTAACAAAAGGCAAGAGGTTGCCATTAGGGCTTGGCTTGCTGTTACCATTGAGAATGTTGTCTGCAGCATTCTCCATCTCTTCTATTGTCAAGTCACAGGCATCAGCTAGCTCTTGGGTCGTGACCTCGATGAACTTTGGATCTTGAGCAAACTGCATCAGTCCTTCCGAAATCAAGACCTTTAATGAGCCAGGAGAGCAAACAGAAGGAACAGAAGTTGAAATTATTATTAAAATTACTTGTTATAGTAAGGGCTGAAACAGCATCATTAAAGATATTTGGAAGTAAAAAAAAATGAGGGAAGCTTTGCAGCTCAATGTAAACTCTTTCTGTAAATGGAAAGCATCATGTAAGGATTTTTCCAGCTTCCTGCTTCCCTCTGCAGTCCCTGAAAACTTGCTTCTGGGGGTTGGGAGATTAATGGGAATGGTGTAAGAGAATGGAGATTGAGCAGTGGGGGAACTGGCAGAAATCTTTCCCAATATATAAAGAAGGAACTTGGCATCTAAGATAGAGAAAAACAGTTACTTTGGTTAGAAGATATTAACCAAAGATAGAACCAATACTTACATTGGTTAGAAGAATCTTATTTGGTTACTTTTGCTCCCAATCTACAGTATAGAGCTAATGGAACAGCTATTTTCTTCTCCCCCAGAGCCATCAGCACATACTAACATATCGGTTGGCATCCTCCTGGTTGCAGTACATGCACAATTTAGTTCATGGAATAGCTCTAACAGCATGAACCTACACTGCTTGTATACTATGATTATTTCTTTAAATGTGCCAGGAGATAAAGCTATCACTGATAAAATGTTCTAATTAAAAAATAGCAAACTAGATTTGCTATAAAAATGAAACAATTAGAACTGTGTGCAATTACCCTGTGTGCAATCAGGCCTAGTAATCAAGCTCTGCTATATCCTTCAACACCAACCTCCCTAGCTTCTAACTGACAAGCCCCACCTCCCTATTTTCCTTATTTTGGAAAAGGCAAAGGAAGTCTCCAAAATGGCACAAATGAGATGAAAAATTGTGGTTTTGTGCAAATTAATGGTTTACCTAAGAATCTTGCCTTCATCTACAAATAAAGTAAGGCATAACTCCTTAGCAATATAGTACCTGTGCATGTGATTCATGATCAAATAAATGTAACTGGGGACTTGATCAGTTACATCTCTAAACATTTGGCAATAGGATCTTTAGCAGTTAGCTGTGAATTATTACTGTCCCCATGTGAACTCACCGCTTCAACAAGGCTGTTAGCGCTGCCGTGAAATTGCCTGCCACACTCTCTGGTCTGGCTGGGAACTGTGAGGGAGACTGGCCTGGCTTTTCGAGTGCTGCTAGAGCTGGTGCTGTCAGAATACAAGGAGCTGCAGTATACTGATGGGAAGCTATTATTGAGTTTCTCATTGGACTCCTCTCCTTTGAGCCGCAAGGTTTTAAGAGGCTGCTGTAGCCAATCTCGTGTACAGAGTGTAGCAGGGGGTGTGGCACATGACCGAGAAGACCTTATGGGTGAATGGCTTCTTTGAAGAAGAGGACTCAGACCTGCAACCGCCAGTGCCTACAGAGAGAAAGAAGAGAGAACATGGTAAATGATTATGGCTGCACATTGAATCAGAATATGGAACAAAGCTGTAGAAGCTGCCTAGAAAAGGCTCAATTTTAACTGGGAACATGGCAGATATGGACTGTTGAGCACTAAATAGCATTGATTTAATATTCTTCTGCCTAATAGTTTGAATTAAAAGCTATTGTTCTGTTACTGGTAAAAAGTAGAAAATGGATTAAAATATAAGTTGGTGTCAAATTGGATGAGCATCTCCTCTATGTCCATTTGCAACTGGTAATTTGTTCAATTGAACTTAAGTCTAAAAAGGTCAGATGACTCTGCCCATTTCACTCATTTGTGTACAGCTCCATGTAGAAATTGATTAATCTTAATTGCACTGGTTTGGTGAATTCTAAGATAAATACTTTAAGGTAAACAGCTTTAAACTATAATGTCCAATACTAGATTGTATATTTATTTTATTTATTTTATTTTTATTTTTCTATTTATATCCTGCCTTTTTCACACAAAGGACTCAAGGCAGCTTACATCTCCTCCTCCATCTTATGACTCTGCAATTGTCCGTACATATTGATTCTACAAAGCTTTGCCACTGACAAAGCTTTTATATCCAGGTAGAAAGTAGTGACTCTTTTCTGTATCTTAAGGCAGTTGACATATGACAATGGTTTTCTGATTATCCTAGACATGCACAGGATCCTCTCTGGGCTTGCCTAATGTCTTGTTTATATGAAATAGTACCTCCATAAATGCGATGCATAAATAAATACCATATGACAGCATTACCAGAATAGAAAACTCAGTGGCTTCATATTAACTACTCACATAGGTCATACAAATAAGTATATCTATGAAAGATCAAGCTAGGTATGAGGATTTAAGTGTTGGCCTTCAGTTAAATATGCCAAACTAATTACAGAATCAGAAATAAGGAGGGAAAAAGTGAAAACAATAGGAACTACTTTAGATTTGTTTTAAAACATTGTTTATTAAATTTTCATTTAGTTGGAATGAGTTGGACTAAGCATGAATTTCCTATAGTTGGTCTATAAGAAATTCTAATCATCTAATTAACATGAAACGACTAATACTGCCATCTGGTATTAGGGTATTTATTTTTCTCCATGCTAATATAAGTAATCAATGACTGCTACTGTATTTGTAAGTATTACAGCTAATATTTAAGGCAACAACACAAAAGACTAGGCACAAGTCCAAAGGTGATCCTAAATAACCCTGAAACAATTGCACAGTGGAGCTGCCATTATGTATGAAATGACATACTCTCTGCTACCTGTGCTGATCTCATCAATATGAATTAGTCTTTGTATTAGTAGTTCTGAAAAGTGGATGTTAAGGAGCAAAACTGTAAAGAGACAATTTTATTTTATTTATTATTAAAACATTTTTATGCCGCCCCATTCGCCGAAGCCTCAGGGCAGCTCACATCATCAAGTTAAAATAATTATAATATAAATTAAAAATATAAATATAAAATTAAATTAAATTAAAATACAACAAATTGCTTTTAACATGCATTCATTTCTTAGAATATGTCCTCCTTCATGGTCTCTATGCATCACAAATACATATTTACAGAAAGATCACAAATACATATTTACATACAGAAAGAACATATTTCTGGTAACCCAACCAATTTCATTTGAATACTCATCTACCATTTGGGCAGCATTGCCTTTAGGCCTCTCACTACTAAAAAGCCTTCTGTACTTTAGGTCAGTGCTTCTCAAAATAAGGATTAGAACCTACCTGTGGATCTCGGCCAACTTTCAGATCCGTTTCAGTGCTGCAGACTGCCTAGTGCCTATGTGACTGCCCTGTGGCATAGCTACACAATGTGCAACTCGTAAGCAACTATGGCAGCAGGACTTAGGTAGAGAGCAGGGTTAAGATTTTTAATATTTTAATAAACTGGGAAGGAAGTTAATATAAAAGCAGCAAGGGGAAGGAATGAAAGAAGCTCAGCACTGGGGTATGCTACAAGTTAAATATGAAAGAAGAGAAAAGAAATAATAGATGGATATGAAGATAATATAAAATAAACTACTTTTCTCTATTTAGAGAAAATATCCCCAAGTTCTTTGGGCTGGTTGCTACATTTTGAATACTGAGAAAGTATCATGACCAAAAAAACACAGCTAGCATAATGAACATGGCTAGTCACAAAGTACTCATTTCCTAGAAGGCAACCCAAGACAATATTAAGTAGCCAAATATTATAAAGTCGGGGGGGGGGAGCTGAGTATCAACCAAAAACCACTACTTTGAACCCAAATAAATGGCAGCACTTTGTTTTGCAGCATAGAAACCTACAGTTAAAAGAAATAAAACAGTCTTAAATACAATGAAAATCAGGAGAAAGGAAGAACCTAGTGGGCACCAAGACACACATTCATTAGCACATTTCTGCCCAGGGATGCATGAGCAATCCAGTTTGCAGGCACAATCTGTCAGATTTCCTAAGGCTGGCACCCTGCTCTCTGGTCCATTTTCTTTGCCTCGCACTGAACATTCATGCAGGCCCCCAACAGGAAGCAAGTGTGTGAGGGCAGCTCACACCCATGCTGCCCACACACTTGCTGTGCACGTGGAGCACTGCTTCTGAATATGTGATTTGCAGGCTTTGTGTATACTTTATGTTTATTTTATTTATTTAGAAAATTTCTATGCCGCCCCATTCGCCGAAGCCTTGGGGCGGCTCACAAACATAAATAACTTCGATAAAATAATATAAATTAACAGTATAAATTAAGTCGCCCTGGCCAAAGAATAAAATAAATAAATACTATTAACAGTTAAAATGACATTTGAATAAAAAGGTCTTCGCCTGGCACTGAAAAACAAATAACGATGGTGCCAGGCGGACTGCTCTCTTAGTGCAAAGAATTGTGTATTTTATGTAAAGAAGCTGCTAAAGTTCCCAAGCATTTGCAGACTTGATCTTGGCTGGGCTCAATTCCTCAATTCCCAATTGTGGGAAAAAGTTCAGCAAGTTGGGATTCTGACTGAATCTTTGCATCCCTGTTGCTGCCTAGGGGTATCATGCTGGAAACTCACACTTAAGAGTTTTCGGGTTTGCAAATTGTCAGGTCTGCAAATTGTTTCTTAAATGGGGATTCTGAAGCATATTACATCAAGAGCTAATCTGTGTATTTAACTTGAGGAAAACGAGAATTCCCAGGTACAAGGAAATAACAGAGAATTTATCAATTTTCAAAGCAGGATTAGATATGGATAGAAAATGCCAGCAATAATCATTTGATTTTTTTCAAATTCTGCCTCCAATTACTACCACTGTATAACTGATAGGACTCAGTAATTTTCAGTTCTCTCAATTGGACCTTCGGGATATAAATCTGAGAACCTCAGCTTTAGGCTAAAGAACACAAACTGTCCTTAAAGAATTGTTGAAATCTCATATGTAGTGAGGCTTACTTCATAAACTTTAATAAAGTAATTTTGTTAGCTCATATAATGAACTAGTTTCCAGCATGAATAGGTTTAGCAAAATCTAAGGAGTAAATGACAAGAAGCTATGATCAGCAGGGTTGTCTGGAAGATGCTTGTGCTGTGTGCCTTATCAGGTGGTGCAAGACCAGAGCCGGGCAGCTGGTGGCAACTTGCATGGCGTGCTGAGGGGGCAGCGGTGGCAGAAGCAGTGGTATTCTCAAAGCTGCATATAAGGGCAGCAACTCACGCTTAGCCTGCTCTTCCCGCTTGCTCAGGGTTCCTGCTGCTGTCACCAGGGGAACTGAGCTGATCATAGCAGGAGGAAGGAAAGAGCTGGCACAAATCAGTTCTCCTGGCAATGGCAGCAGCACTGAGTGAGCAGGAAGAGCGGGCTGAGCTCAAGTTGCTGCTCTTATATGCTGCCCCTTTGCAGCTCCTTTTCAGGGATTTTTTGCAGACTGGCAGAAAATCTCCTGCGGGCTGGCACCAGTCCACAGACCAGCGGTTGAAAACCACTGGTTTAAAGAAACAGAAAAGAAAAACTTGGTATACTTAAGTTCTATTTTTTACTTGCAGCTTCAGAATAGTTTTGAGTTCATTTATCTTAATGCTAAATGTGCAGTGAAATAAAACCCCTTTGCTTACTTTTCAAGCTTAAAGAGAAATCAACACAAGCAAGTTCATTAGTGGGGGAAGTGCAGAGATGGCACAAATATTGGAAGACATTATTATGGGCAAAAAGGGAATATACTTATTAGAGACATAAATAGCCAGAGGATGTAGTGGTGTTACAGTTTTCAACTAGGACTGAAGAGATTCCACTTTACTGTGAGTATCACTGGATGAGGCTCAGTTGGTAGCCTTCAGCCTAATCTACTTCATATAGGATAAAAAGAGTTGAGGGGAGAGGAATATGGATGCCTTGAAATTCTTGGAGAAGCAATGGAATATAAAATGCAAGAAAGAAATAATAGTTCTTTGTGGTATCATAGATATGGGGCCTGCATGGAGCCCCACTCAGGAAACTTCTATAGCTGATGAATTTCTGTCAGAAACCTTCCCCTACTGTCCTCTTGAGCATATCCCTAGTAGGTTGTCACCTAGTCCCTCAATTCTGTTTGCCAAGAGGAACTCTTCTGGTTATTCACACCTCATAATAAAACTGCTGAGGTGTTTCTTCTTCTACTTATCTTTCTGTTCTCTTGTTCTTTCCTCTCCTTAACTCCTTTTTGATTTTTTTTGGGAATAATCTGTCAAAGATTATTGTAGTAAAAACCTCCTGCACTGCACTTTTTTCACTTGTAGGGGATAAAGAAAAAGAAAAGAAACTGAAGGCAACAGTGATCAGGCCAGCAATGGAACCAAAGCTGAAGTTGTCTAGCTTAGTACTGATTGCTCTATTAGCCATACCAGCCCTGTGCCAATGCTTGATTTGTAGACACTGCTCCAAGTGGAATATATATAACTGGCTGTAGGGGGCAACCCTCTGCAGGATCCTGCACTGATTGCATCTGTGTTAGAAGGCAAGATCAGAGAGATGTCACCAATTCTAGTGCTGACATGGAATCTGACAGATCACTGGGATAGCTCTTCCTATCACCAGGGTCAAGGATCACCCTATCCTCAAGTCAGAGACATCGTACATCTAGGGTATACAAGAAACAGATCCTGCTTTCAGTCTGAAATAGTTGTTTGAACTGGGACCCACCACCTTGATGCCACTACTATTAGAATGAGCTGCATTCTGGGTATGGTGTGCAGACACTGGATACCTGTTACTGCGATTGTTCCTGTTATCTAAGACCCGTCTCTCCTAATCCATAGTGATGCACACAAATGGTTATGGTTTCTTGGCTTTCATGAGACCAGATATTCTTCCTGGTACCACCTGTGGTCCTCCTGTTGTAATGAATAAAACAGGAGGACCACAGGTGCATGGCATGGCATCACCAATGCAGCAGTTGATGCAGACGTTGGTCTTGTGAGTGATCATTTCTGTCTTGCTGTCATCTTCTGCAGCAGTCACAGATTGTGGTTTTGTTCATGCAACCGTTCTACATTCAGCCACTCTAAATGCTATTCCTGGATTTGCGCTTGGCCAGTACTAGACCACATCATCATTTCAAATTCCTAAGGTATTTGTGTATCCTATCAAAGAACATCCCAGCTTGTTTTCACATATGTCCCCATAGTCAGTCACACAATCAGTTCCTATGTCTTTTTCGTTCCTTGAACTGACCACTTCATAACTGGATGCAGCAATGGGCAATCAGGACCTGGCTTTCCCTTCAGGCCAACTTTTCAGGGCAGGTACTCTATATAGCACAGTCCCTTGGCTCAGAAGTGCAACAACTGGTTGTGAAGGGGAAAGATTCTATGCTTAACATGGTTATGCACAGAAGTGTCAACTCCTTTTGTGATCCTTTTAAAAGAATGTTACAAAAGCCATCCAACATCTTGGAAAACTCCATCCACTAGGGCTCCAATATCAAAAAGACTGGAAAATATAGGGTGAAAGAGAAAAAAAGTGGACTTTCTATTCACATGCCCACCCCTAAATATCTCATAGCATCTCTTATGGGAAATTAGGAAGAGCTTGCTGCTTCTCCCATGAAAATGAAGGGCAGACTTTTGGATCTTACGGGCTGTCAAATTTACTCCTCAGCATGCTGGGTTTATGAATCTTTAGTGATTAAGAAGTGATGTTGCATTATTAACTGTTCTTATGGAAAAAGGTAGGAGCAGTTACCTGAGTATAAGAAAGAATTACCTCTCCTCCCAGCAAATAATCATGGTTAGACATGAAATCGTGTTGCCAAGGTGAATGTCAGATCCATGGCCTTGAGGTGGCTGCTAGAGGACACAATTGAGGACCTTCTCTTTAATGGGGAGGGTCTGTTTAACTACCTTCCCATTCAGAAAAAGAATGGGGTTTAAAAGCATCCCCAAGTGGAGTACATTTAGGTGGAGTGTGATCCTACTAGTAAAAGCTTAGAGATGGAGGCTCACCTGATGATGTACCAGATGCAGGGGTAGTACTGTCTTCTGTGCAACTTCTGTACCCTGGTTTTTCTGTCTCTTTAGACACTCCAGATGAAAGGATGCTCTCCGACCTGCAAAGCACATGGAGATGATGCTAATTTAAGCCATTTTCACAATATGAGTTGGCAGTGGAACCTCTTGTTATGAGGCGAACAGGCTCCCTATACTGTATTTGCCTTGTGTAACTGAGGGGCAGGGGCATTTCTGGAGAAATTAGAAGAGGATGCTCATTGCTTCTCAACCCAGCTTTTATTTCCTGCAACTATGATTCTTGACCATTTTCATTTTTAGTCTACTTTTCCCCAATCATAAATAAGCTTGAGGGAAAATAGAGCCAGGGGCATTTGCAGAAGAAAAAAAAGTCAACAGGCACATAGAAGGTTAAGCACCCTTAGCTGATTCTTCTTAGAAATCCTCACCTGTCCTCTCCTGCCTCCACATTCAAATTCAAATAATATTGACAAATATAGTTTTGGGATCATATCACTCTTATATCAAATGTCATGTATTTTTCACTAAGATACTAAGGTCTGCATTATATAATACCGTGCGCGCGTGTGTGTGTGTGTGGTGTTAGAACATGACAGAACATTTCACCATCCCAGTTGATTTAGATACAGAAAATCAGCATGGCAGGAAGAAGTGTAGATGGAATCCCTGTCTGCATGCTAGCAAGTTCTCCTGTCTTGCAAGCTTCCACCTGCCATCTGGAATAAAATGACTTAAGTGAAGTCTTTAATTAGCATTATTTTAGGCTATCTGTAGAGATAAAACCCCAAAGCAGTGTATGGAATAAAACCATATAAAATACAATAGACAATAAATAAAATATACAAACAGATACTATAAAAATTGTGAGAATAAGTTACACCAATAACTGCAGCTCAAAGTTTATGGGAAAGCCAGTGAAAACAGGTGGGTTGTCAGAACTTTCCTGAAGTCCTGCAAATAAAAGGCCTAACCAAAACCCCAATGGAGGCTGATTTACAAGTATTTATGGAATTTATCCCACTTAGATTAAGGGTTTTATATCAAAACATCCAACAGCTTTACTGTATGTTTCATATATACCTGTCAAATTGACAGAACCCCAATATATGAATATCCACATGTGTGTGTTGTGTGCATGTATATGCATACACAGATAAAAGCAATTGTGGAAATATATACAACATCTGCACAGATCTAGCTTCATGCTTTTCAAAGAAGTAAAGTACATAGCAAAAAGCAGAACTTGCACCCTTTAATGGAATTTACAAAAAGTATGCATTGCATAACATGGTGGAATTATTACTTAGTGATGAGGAATGCAGGAACCCAGTCTTTGGAGAGTGTTGGATGTCTTCCCCTTTCTTTTCTTCAAGTGGAGTTAGCTGTTTATGTTCATCATCTTGGTATGAGAGCCTGTAATGGAAAAGTACATCTTTAAATAAGTCCTGCCTCACAACTCTGCAGGAAGGGTACTGCTCCCTCCTGCTTCAGACTGCTGTTGGTGATTGGCCCCCTGTGCAATATTGTTTTAAAACACCATTGTTTTCTTATCATACCAGTGAGTTAATGGAAGATTCAGATGCAATGCCAAACCACAGTTTGCCTATACAAGCACAAGCTTTCAAGAAGTCCTGGACTTGGGTGTCCTATCCCCCTCTCTTATTTCCTCACCCAAACTAGCAACCCACCAAAATTAGGATCAGAAACTACATATACTATGGAAGGCTAGAATAGGAGCTAATACAGACATACAGTCTTGATTCCCCAGCCTGGAGTTACGAAGGGAAAATATCCTGCAACGACAATCTTACAAATCTCAAATCTGCAATAATTGAACTGAAAACTCACATTTCAGTGGATAGTAGGCTTGGTTCACTGCAGTACTCAGCTTCTTCGTTTAGTTGCTCATCATATGTTTCCTCTTCCTGAGAAGCCTCCTCCTCACAAACAATAGCCACCTGACTGTCTCTGGAACAGGATCTAATAAGCAAAATGACATGATGATTCATACTTAACATAGTTTAGAAATGCAACATGCACATCACACACAGGTTATGGTATAATGTTCACATCTTCTCCCATAAGCACTGGTAAGTAAGAACTGTTTTTAAAGCTCCCAGATACAACAGAGATCTCAACACTGGGTTTAGATCTGCTTTGCTCAGGGCTTATATATGTGTTACCTCTTCCCTTTTGCTACCATACCAAGATGTAATTGCTGAACTACTTGCCTAAGGCAAATCTGAACTTTATCTGGTCCCTTCAACCTATAATTGGTAGAGCATTTTCTTAGTCTTACATTGCAGGCACTGTCCAGTCACCAGGAAGAAAACAAAATAACTTCATTGTGAATTAATATACAGTAGCCTTGTTCAGGACTCATACCTCCATACTTAAGGATGGATTGAGAAGAGGGGCGGGGGGTGGGATCAGGACCAAACTGGATGTACTGTTGGAATACTATGATCAGTCCTATGACTGATCTCCCATTTACAAGGAAAACAAATTTGAAATGTACAGAGCAGCAATGTGATAAGAGGTTGTTTAAGCTTCCCCCCGCCCCACCCATTCTTTGACATGTGGAGGAAGAGTACAAGTTCCTATACTTCCCCAGCCTCACAAAGTAAATAGCAGCTGTGTGTATAATTTTGCTCAGGAAAACAACACAGAGAAAAATTAAACTTTCTTTTTGTTACATTTTGCAGTGATACATTCCAGGCTATTTATTTATTTATTAAAAGATTTTCTATCCTGTCCTCTACAGAATGTGGCCATGGTTAGCATGTGGCCATGCTACTTATTTTCATTTTTTTGGAATATATGTATTAGAAATGATATATTAGTATGATGGCTATCAATGTATTTTGTATTAAGCCATTGCATTAATAAAAATATAAAACGAACTCTGAAACAAACTCTGTCTAGAATCCATCCTGTCTTATAGGAACCAGAGGAATGCTTTCTGGTTACAAGGTGATTCAAATGTGCTCTGGAGAACTACATAAGAACATAAAAAAGCCATGCTAGATCAGAGCAAAGGACCATCTAGTCCAGTACTCTGTACACACAGTGGCAAACCAGCTGCCCACAGGATCCCGCAAGCAGGATGAGTATAAGACCTCTGCCTGCCAAGCTCCTCAGCACCTTTGGTAATAGAGTTTGTGTGTGTTTGTGTGTGTGTAATGTATAGCGCATATATATATATATATATATATATATATATAGAGAGAGAGAGAGAGAGAGAGAGAGAGAGAGAGAGAGAGTAAAATATAGAACACAATAGAATATTAAAGAATTACTTTATAAGTAAGCCCATGACCTACATGAGTACAAATCAATATTTTATCTACTTCATTGAAAGTGGTAATTATTTGTTTTCCATGACACAATAAGCCACAGTGGGTTATCAGTGTGTTTCAGTGTAGCTTGTCATGACATTTGAACCCTACATAGTTTCTTCAGTGTGGTTTGACAAAAATGAACAAACTACCTTGCAAATTCATGAGTTATTGTTGAATTATTTTGTATGCCTTGTCATGACATGTGAACCCAACTTGATGCGTTGTGAGTGGCATGTCATAAGTAGCTACAGAACTGCCTGGTCAGAGCAGCAAAAAAACATGGCTACTCTTCACCATGTTGCTACTATGACTTTGTCAGTGCTGTCTGACATAATTCATTTGCAGCTGTTTAAAATGAATATTTTTTCAGTGCTTTGGAGTTGTGCTATTTTCCCTTTGTTCACAAGTGTATACATTCACCTTTCAGTTTTGTTCACAAGTTCATACACTGTTCACTGTTCACAAGCACATACATTTAGTTTCCAGATCAGTATTGCAAGTGTAGATGTTCCATTTGTCAGTTTCATGCTTCACTGTATCATGCCATGAACTAACCCTTGTTCGCTTCCTCTCCTCACTCTGGTGCTTCCCTTGACCCTGAACTCTGAAAGCAGCAGCTGAAGAGGTTGAAGTTACTGGAGTGGGCTGATGTACTTACTGTACAAATGGATTAGCAACCAGCAGGAGAAAAAATGAATCCATCTGCAAAGTAAAATACATTCAGACTCCAGTAATAATTACACTTGTCCCACTGTGTCCATTTCATTTAGCTGCTGCTTTTAGAGTTTGGGAAAAGGGAATAAGAAACTGTTAAGTCTCGGTTCGAAACAACACAGTGAGAGGATGAAGCCGATTTCAGATTTCAACACAGAGAGAGATAAAAGGATCTGTATTGCTGGTAAGTCAGAGTAAAGTAAATAGAGGACAGGCAAATGTGCACACTTGAGAATAACAGAATTGTTTCATTTGAAGAAACTATTTGCAGAAAAAAATAAAAGTTGCTAACAGAAAAACTGCATAGAAAGGGAGTGACTTTTGGAGTGGGGCAGGAAGCCAGCAAAGTCTCCCTTTGCAGGGGTAAAGATAAAGGATACTGAGATATATGCACAGAGTGGACTGGAAGACAAAGGAGGAAACAAGCATCCAGTTGTCTGCCAGGAATAACATGGCCGAATGGGAGAACAACAGAGCCAGTGTAACTTATCATGATATGTGAAGTTCCTCATTGTCTCCCTTTCTCAGTAGGCCTGTTAGCACTGAAAATAAAAGGCTTAAATTTAACATCAGTTCACATATTAACTTGTATGCCAAGATAAACACCTACCGCCCCAGAGTTTCATAATAACGCATCCTACTTCATCAGGGAAGCGTGGGAAGAAAAGAAGACAGACTCAGGAATATAGATGGAAAGGAAGTAAGAAACACATTAGATGTAGGTTTTCGGGAGAAAGCAGACAAATGAAACAGTTCTATTTGGACAGCATGTGTATTGCCCAAAGGAACCATGATTATGTTATGATCTAATTTCAGTTACCATGATGTTACCTCATCCAAAATGGAAGAACAAATTACAGATAATACTTGGCATTCCTTTTGTGATCTCAACAACTAACATAGGTCTTTACTGCAGTGAATTGTTTAAAATGAATAACTGAAACGCAAGAGAGCTTTCTACACCAGCATTTGCCATATATTTACTTCAGTGTAGTAAACAGAATATTATGCCATCTAAGGTTAAAGGCCAGACTCTACCAGTTTAAAGAAGAGATCTCAAAATAGTTGAAGAGCCATATTCTCTTAGTAGGAGATGCCCAGGTATGAATAGTTTTCACAAAGCAATATAGATTTCATCTCAACTTGATAAGTATCATGTCCCTTAAGTCTTCTTTCCAATGTCTATTCCTCACCACAAGTGTTAAACTCCATGGGTCAGATAATGTTTGGAAGTAATGCCTGTGTTCCTTTTTGCCTATGTGGCCTACAATTTTCAAGAAGGAAAGGAATGAGAGTGGGAGGATGTCACAACAACAAAATTAAATAAGGATTTTTTGTGTGTGAGCACAGCCTTTGCTTGTAGTTTCCATATTCACATACATACACATGTGTGCACACCCCTCTGTGTTTTAGGTATAGAAAGAATGGGCATTGGCTTGATACAGTGTACATCAGCATGATAATATGAATAATATTCATATGTATTTTTCAGTAAGTCAAAGCATGTGCCTCATTGAAAATTAAAACATGTAAGGCAAGCTAGTATTAGTATTCCTCTAATATAAATGATTAGGAGGAATGGAGTTTGGGCTGATGTTGACTGCTAGGGACCAGCCATGATTCAGATAAAACTTTTAACCATTAAACTAGAAAGGGTTTTGCCTCTGGTCTTAAGTAATAATTATCTTATTACTAATACTTATTTTGCTATATTCCGTATCTATACAATGATATATACATGTGTATGTATATATACACTGCATTATTATATATACATATACATGTTCTATATACTATGTAAGAGAAATGAAATATATTTCAAATGATATGACAATCATATCAAAGTCAAATGATTGATATTTATTTTAAAATATAAAAATAGACTTGTTAGTGAATGAATTAGTATCTGTTATAGATTCATATGAGTAAAGTAAGTAGTGCTATATTAATGACAAATAACAGAACTACTACTACTTCCGGTGTTCTTTACCTTCTGCAGCCAAGCTTCCAAGGAACTTCCTGGATCTGTGCAGTGGGTGACAAAGGAGCGCTGTAGCTTTCCACGGTGCTGACAGTGGTGGGATAGCTTGGTGGATTGGGAAAGCGGCTCAGGGCAGTGTTGTTGGCATTATTGATGTTAGCATTGGAGCCTGATGATGAGTAGCTGCTTGGCGTGAAGGTAGAATCCACGAGCTTCTCATGGGATGGGGATTCAGGGTCTCCTTGGTTGTTGCTAGATTTATTGATGTGCAAAGGGCGCTGCGTAGTGAATGTCTGAGGGAATGGACTTCTGCCGTCACTTTGGTAGTAGCCAACGTGATTTCCAAACAAACCACCAGCTCTCTGTTAGCAAAATAAGCATATTTGTGATGAATAAGGCAAAGGGCCACTTCAGAGGAGCCTATTTTTTTGAAGAAGTACAATATTGTTCTTTGGTATTTGTATTATCAGCTTATATTTACATTGCAAAATGCAAGATAGCATAACTTTTCCCTGTCAGTATCTTTCTTGAAGCTTTTTCTTGTTTTATAGAAAACATTATAACTCTTACCAGTAAGAATAGTCAAGAAAAATAGTATAATAAAAGTGAACAGGAGGGAAAATGATGGAACATGGAAATTCAGGATTTCACTACAGGATCCAGAATTTCCTAACAGAGATATGAGGAAGGCATCTCATTGCTTTCTCTCTAGCTTGCTCAAAAAGAAAGGGAATAATCACATAATCTAATATTAATGCTATATTAATTTTAATCTTTGCAACCCTCTCTGAAAGCCTCAGTAGGCTGAAAAGTGGAATAAACATGCTATAAATAATTACATAAATCAAATATGAATTTACTAAGTACCTTAACCAATCCAATTAGTTTTACTGGACACAGAACCACTGATTGGTTCAAAATTGAGAAAGGAGTTCGGCAAGGTTGTATACTGTCGCCCTGCCTATTTAACACATATGCAGAGCCCATCATGAAAAAAGCAAGGACAGATGAATCAAAAGTTGGAATCAAGATTGCTGGGAGAAATATCAACAACCTCAGATATGCAGATGATACCACTCTCATGGCAGAAAGTGAAGAGGAACTAAAGAGCCTCTTGATGCAGGTGAAGGAGGAGAGCGCAAAAGTTGGCCTGAAACTCAACATTAAGAAAACTAAGATCATGGCATCCAGTCCTCTCACTTCCTGGCAAATAGATGGGGAAGAAATGGAGGTAGTGACAGATTTTATTTTCCTGGGCTC
>NW_025336543.1:349107-452618 GCF_004798865.1 Varanus komodoensis
CACATATGCAGATGATACCACTCTCATGGCAGAAAGTGAAGAGGAACTAAAGAGCCTCTTGATGCAGGTGAAGGAGGAGAGCGCAAAAGTTGGCCTGAAACTCAACATTAAGAAAACTAAGATCATGGCATCCAGTCCTCTCACTTCCTGGCAAATAGATGGGGAAGAAATGGAGGTAGTGACAGATTTTATTTTCCTGGGCTCCAAGATCACCGCAGACGGGGACTGCACCCAAGAAATTAAAAGATGCTTGCTCCTGGGCAGGAAAGTTATGGCAAATATAGAGAGCATACTAAAAAGCAGAGACATCACCCTGCCAACAAAAGTGTGTATAGTCAAGGCTATGGTTTTCCCAGTTGCAATTTATGGTTGTGAAAGTTGGATGATAAGGAGGGCTTAGTGCTGACGAATTGAGGCCTTTGAATTGTGGTGCTGGAGAAGACTCCTGCAAGTCCCTTGGACTGCAAGGCCATCAAACCGGTCAGTCCTAGAGGAGATCAACCCTGACTGCTTTTTAGAAGGCCAGATCCTGAAGATGAAACTCAAATACTTTGGCCACCGAATGAGAAGGAAGGACTCACTGGAGAAGAGCCTAATGCTGGGAACAATTGAAGGCAAAAGAAGAAGGGGATGGCAGAGATTGAGGTGGCTAGATGGAGTCACTGAAGCAGTCGGCATGAGCTTAGGTGGACTCTGGGGGATGGTGGAGGACAGGAAGGCCTGGAGGAATGTTGTCCATGGCGTCGCAATGGGTCAGACACGACTTCGCGACTAACAACAACAACAACAACAAGGAGGTCATTGGGGAGAAAGATCTGAGAATAAAATGCTTCTCTCTCTAAAATTCATTTTACCTGGCACAGTGTCCTAGTTTCTCCTTTAAACAGCAACTTGGTGCCGGAGGTCAGACTAGATAGCCCAGGAGACCCCTTCTGACTCGCTCTGTTTCTATGTTTCAAGTCACCTCTATGCACAAAGAGGTGGAATCCCCTGATACTTCTCCCTACTGAACCTCTTTCAGCCTGAGGACCAATTTCACTTTAAAGAAATTCATATGGGTTCTATTTCAGTGGCTGGTGAGGTTGAAGGCCAAGGGGGTGGCACCAAAATACCAGCTTAAATGGGGAAGAACACACAAATGATAGGAAACCACCAAATGACTGCGAAAGGGGAATATGCCTCAGAGGCCCTGGTCTGTCATGAGCTGATTGAAAATCTTTTCAAGTCTTGATCTTTTAAAAATGGGACTTACGATGCTAGCAGTTGGCTTTTAAACAAATCTATTAAATAAATAAATCCCTGTGAAACATTGCCATCTACTGAGCATCCTTCATGATCATTCCTCCTTTCAATTAAGCCTGAGATTACCTTTGATAGGTCTGTAATGTAGATTATTTAGAGAAAAGCTAGTTTGCTGTTTTTAATACTACTTTTCTGCTTTCTCCCCTCATCCCTAATATTTGCATCGCTAATCTCAATGAAGCCTCTTAATTTGGAACATGTGGTTCAATTATATACTTTTGACAACTCAAGGATCTTTCTTCTGAATCTCAAACTCTACCTTTATGCTTCACACTTAGATCAAGGAGAGGCAAGGGGAAAAGAATGATGATCGAGGAGTTAGCTGATAGCTGCCCCCCTTTTAAGTTGGAGATTAACCTGCAATGCTTGGAGATTTTCTTGCTTAATTATGGTGAATTGAGAGGTGACCTTTGGTCTGTATTTCAGTATAATAAAGCAATTATAATATAACTGAATATTGGGAATATAACTGAGGAAAGAAAGGAAAGGAAAGGAGTCCCTGCTAGCTGAAATGGCTATAGGGGGCAGCAATCCTCTCTGCTTCAAAGAAAGGCCATGAGCCAGCACTGTCCAAGGATGTTCCTGTGGTCATGCGGCCCACATGACATCATGGGGCACTGTTTCCTCCCCACCAAAGTGGTACCTATTTATCTACTCACATTACATGCTTTTGAATTGCTAGGTTGGCAAGAGCTAGGCACAAGGCAGCAGGTTATCACCCCATTACACAGCTTTGAACTGCTGACCTTTTACTCAGCAGCTCAGTGGTTTAACCTGCTGCGCCACTGCACCCCCTTATAACCTCTTATAACTGAAGATAAAAATACTTTAAATAAGGAAACAAATAGTCCTATAACTCCCATAATGCCCCATGCTGGCTGGGAGATGCTGGGAGTTGTAGGACTCTTTTCTTTCTAAGCATGCATAGGATTGCATCCTGAATTATAAAGTAGTAGATACTGTGGTACTGTGGGGTGAAATGGAGAGAAGCAATTCAAGCAGAATATCAGCAAATTCATTTATTTACAATAAAGACTTCTTAAACTGTAGGATAAACTCTCATGAAGATATGTCAGATTCTTCATGTTCTAATAAGATACACAGTACAGTAAAAGCTCTTTATCAGATTAGAGGGCATGGCTTTCCTGTTCAGTATAGAAAAGTGCAAATACTGACATTTAACCACATTCCAGTTTGTGTACTGGTTTGAATAATTTACACTTTCTATGTAAAGAAATGGGAACTGAAGGAATACCTAGATAGTAGATATATTTATTTCATTAAATTCTAGGCAATTGTCAGTTAATTCTTTTCTGGAATTAGAAAGAGATAGCATCAATAAACATTTTTGGGAGGTCGATCCTATATCTTAGAATGTGATCTCATCCCATTGGGAATATGAAAAGCAGTAAATAAAATCTCTTACCCGGAAAATGTCATCTTCAGAGGCAGCAGAAACAGCCTCTTTCATCGCCTTGTCTAATTCTTCTTCTGCTGTTAAGTCTCCAGAGATTGCTCGCCGGATCTCTGGTCCAATGTCATGCAATGTTCGCAAACCAGCCTGGAAAATAGCATAATTCAGCAAACTGATAGGCAAGAGAATAGCAGTGACATGTTAAAAATATTTAATAGAGACTAAAAATACTTCTAAAAGCCACTGACCTTCAATGAAGTGGGATGTTGTATCACTGACCTTTAAGATTTAGACCAGATGCCTATCACCCAAATCAACTGATTATGGGCAGAATCCTAAGCATGACTAGACAGAAAAAAGTCCTACAACTTTCAACATTCTCCAGCCAGCATTATGACATAAACATAGAAAATTGGAAGAGACTGAAAGTCCCCACTCCCACAATTCTAAACTGATTTAATTGTAGAGCTGATCCTTGAAGCAATCTTAGCTCTTCAAAAACTGAAGTACTGAACATTGTACTTCTGTACTACAGCAGTACTTTCCTTGCATCTGGTGCATGAAAAGAAGAACCTAGAGAAAATCACACATGCTTTTGACTCATCAATTACAGTGGGACCGCCATAGACAAGCTTCAGCCAGTTCATACTACACATCAGATTTTTTTTTTTTGGAGGGGGGGATATTAATTGATTCTCAAAGAGCTGCTACATGTGCTGGGCACCATTTTGAATTTGCAACCATTGATTGGGGATTGTGATGTCATCCAAATGCAACCAACAGGGGTTAAATAACCCTCACAGAACCCTACAACAGTCCAAGACTTGTGTAATTCTTGCACAACCCCCAATGCCAAGTCTGGGTGGCAGGTGCCATGACTTACATGGGTTAAATACATACCTAAAATAATGCTGTCTTTGTGCAAACTTATATCTATCTATTCAGGAGTAAATCCACTGAGTTCAGTGGGTTTTCTCCCTGGTAGTTAGATATAGAACTACAGGTAAGTTTAGGAAGAACATGATAGAAGAGAGTACCCAAATATTTATCAGGCTAAAAGCACCTACATAATTTCTTACAATTTACCAGTACCTTTATAGGTCATATATAACAGAGATATGAACAGAGTATGGCTTTATAACCTCACTCCCTCATAATTTCTCTTGCTGCTTAAAAGTACTCCTAGGAATTTGATCCAACCTACATTTATTTATAAATAGGTTCTTTTTAGTATCAGTGGAATTTGAGAGTGCAACCCTGTTGATTCTCCTGGACCTTTCTGTGGCTTTCAATACTATCAATTATGGTATCCTTCTGGAGAAGTTGGCCAGATTGTCAGTCACTTCTATCTGGCTGACAATCTCCAGATGGTGGTGCTGGGGGACTATAGCTCTGTGCCATGGCCACTGTGCCATGGGGTTCTACAGGGCTCAATGCCCCCCCATGCTCTTTAACATCTACATGAAATGGCAGGTGGAGGTCTTCCAGAGGTTTGGGCTGAAGTGTTATCAATATGCCAATGACACTCAGCTCTACTTCTTGTTTCATCCAATCCAGGTGAGGTGATGACCATTCTTAATCAATGCCCAGGCTTGGCAATATTGAAATTTGCCAGGTGACATCTCTTCTATCTTTTCACCACCAATTGAAAATATTCCTATTCTGGAGTTATTTTGGTGATAATTTGGTTTTAATAACAGGGATAGGGTTAGAGTTGCTTTTGCTGTTGCCTTTTGTGAATTAAACAACCAGATCACTTTTATAAATTGACTTTTAAATTATGTTATCATTGTTTGTTTATAATCTTGTCTGGTTTTATTGTTTTAATTTGAATTGTATTTTAGCTAATTCTATTATGTGCCTTTGATTGTAAGCTGCTCAGAGAGCTTTTTTGGCTAAGGGCATGGCATATAAATTCAATAAATAAATGAATGAGCTTAGTAAGAAAACAGATATTCTTTAGCCATTCAGCACAGTCTTCAACTTTATCTAGTGACTACTCTTAAGTAAATAAGGCAGAACTTCAGCTTTCTTTCAAGTAATTAAGCCAAACAACGACAGAACTTGACTGCAGCAACTTGTTCTAATTTTGGAGCAAGAAGATAAATGGCAGCATATATCAAGTTTTCAGGAAAACCAAATCCCTTGGACAAATGAACTGTTTTCTGCTGGATTCCTGTGTAATGAAGAAAAGGCACATGAAAGGTTGCCTGATATAACCATGTTCTAATTCTTGTGTGGGTGAAAAGCTGGTTTTCTGATAGGGTCTAGTCAGAATGCATTTAAAATTGAACCTGGAAGATACCAAGTAGGAGCTTGCATCTGCCTTGGCAAGTAAATTAAGTCCTTCTGGGTGGTCTTTTCCATAGTTACATAATCTCTGCTTTAGATCTTAGCTTGAAAGAGCAAATGCATGCTGCTGGTGGATGCAGTGAATCAGTGTTACAATTATAAGCAACATCCAGGAACCCAACTTGCTGTTTTCATTGGTGTAGCCCTCATTCTATGTGGCCATTTCTTACTTGGAGAGAAAGAGCATTCCGCTGGGAAGGTTTGCCCACAAGGCCCTGTTCTTTGCGCTTCTTGAATTTCCGGAAATACTCCTGAATTAGGAATGTAGCATAGAACTTTCCAACGGTTACCTCATCATCTAGATGGGAGACATTTGAAAAAAAAAAGGAAACAAGAAGCTGAAAATGATGATCACAGTTATGTGGCTGTCTTCAATCACTTATTTGCTGGCAGTAGTGTCCAGCCAGGCAACTTGCTGCTCTTAAAGCTAATATTCTATCTTCTATCCAGGGGATCATAAAGTGTCACAGATTGACTCTGGAATTAAAGTTGCAAGAAAGGTGTACTCACCACCTGCTGGTGGCACGACCTGATCCAACAGCTTCATGCTAGTGCGTTTCCAGATTTTCTTAATGATTGCACGGAGTTCTTCATTGGCTTGCTCCAAGTTACCTGCCAAAGGAAGAAGTAGTCAGAGAAGTAATTAAGGAAATAAAACTATTTCTTATACAAAATAATAATATGCCAGTCCCTTAGTGCCATGTAAAAATGACAATGACATCTTAAAATAGGACTATCAGAAACATTTTTGGTTGTACTAAAGAAAATGTAGACCAAACAAGAAAATATAAAAAATATAGAAATACAAATTTTCTTTGTTAGTCTTTTCTAACTCACAAAACAGAGTGGAAGAAATATACTTGCTGCATATGGATAAACAGAAAGTCATGCAAAATATATTTGAGCAAACACTGTATATTAAGGAACTCTAAGGAATACTCTTCTCTCTGTGGAAAGATTAGGTGAAAATCTGCATGTGAACTATGAAGGAAGAAATCCAAGATACAATACTTCCTTGTGAATGATCTATGAAACTGTTGTGGCAATTAGCACCATAAAAGAATAAAGGTAATGAAGCTGGGTTTAACAGCATTATAATATTGCACAGTCACAGTGGTTTCTAGGAAGCAAAGTTGTACAATTAAATAATCTATTCAGCAGGAGAAAGCTTCAAGAACAAAGGCATCCTAGGAATAAAGTTAATATGGCTTTTTTCAAGCATTGTATAAACTTTTATAGTTTGATTCATATATAAGAATTGTAGTTATGGGTGAAGCTTGAGTAGGTCCAATTTTACACTGTACTCAAGAGGTATATGACTAGATTACTATACAGCCAGTTTTTCTTCTTGATGGGCTCAGTTGTACTATATTACAATTGCTAGTGGCTTGATAAATGCAGTTTAGTGTGGATTTAAACAAGATGAAGCAAATTAAGTCAACCCTGCAACCCAGATATTCTGACATACAAACAGAAATATGGGATACAGCCTTAAGAAACATTAGTTTGTTTCTGCCAGCTACAAAACAGTGCTAAGCAGAGGTCACTTTGGATATGAATGTAAATCTGTCCAAAACTGATTGCGTTTATTCACCCTGGGACAATTTAGTTTTTTATTGCCTAATCCTGAGAAGCTCAGGGTAGGCAACAATTTAAAGGAAACACAAATGCCAGCAAAATTATTCATATTCATTTTAACACATAAATGCAAAAACCTTTCAAAGGCAAATTTTCCAATTTTGTATTGCATCTGGATTTACAGTTTGCAAAATAACATTTTTGAATATGTCTTAAATTTGAGCTTTGTTTCAGCCATGTACTTTTTCCTGCCTCATATAATTACCTATGTGCTATAAGAAAAGATGTCAAGAAACCCACTCGAGTCTATCACATGTTAAGTATCTCACCTTCTGTTTTGATCCTCAGTGCTGTTCTGACCAGTGCAAACAAGGTTGCATTAAACATGACGGTCCCATCACTGTTCAGTGGCATATTCATGGAGACAAGGCGCTAAGGAAATGGAAAAACAAAGGAAATATGATGAATTCTTTCATACTTAACAGTTTTTAGGTTAGCTCAAAGATTATTACACCCACATCACTTTTTCTTTGCATGTATTTACTTGGAGACTGTAGAATCATAAAAGTCTAGACTAATATTTTACAAACTAAACATGAGACTAACATGAGACCAAAGGAAAGAAGCAGCGGGGAAGAAGAGATTATGGGATAGAAGTGGGCGGGCCCTGCTGTCTCACCTCTCATTTTGTAACCAGATAAAATTATGAATTGTGTCCATGACCAGATTGGCATGGTTTCTTCACCTGGGGCTATCCAGTTCAGTTTTCCCAGGACATTTGAGCAATTGATCAAAAGACCAAAAGTAGGTCTCTGAATGTGTTCTAAGAAACCAGTTTCTGTTTCATATCATAAAATCTATTGATTGGAATTCAACCAGGTAAAGGTTATAACTAGAATGCATCATGTGGAGAAAGCACAAGTCAGCCTCAGTTTCCTTTCTCCAGGAAAGCAGCATATGATGTAATAAATCATAGATGTAATAAAATGATCAGTTGTACCATATAGTTTATGTCAAAGGCTTATAACTTTTACTTCACTCGTCTGTACTTTCATTCTTACAAGTACTTTCTCAGTCTGATCACCAAATATTAGTATCATAATGAAGCAAGAAGTTCTATAAAAAGTTGGAGGTGATATTTAAAATTTTTTCACGGCACTCACTCCCCACCCATTATCCCTGGCTTACCTAGACACTGTTATGGTGTCTCTCTATCATTATTGTTTTCTTACAGAATATTTCAGTGCATGTACTAGCTGCTCACTCTTGCTGACCTCCCTCTTTGTCACCAAATCTGCCTCTCTCTCTCTCTCTCTCTCTCTCTCTCTCTATATATATATATTTATATCCTGCCTTTTTCCTATAAAGGGCTCAAGGCAGCTTACATCATTCTCCTCCTCCATCTTATCCCCACAACAACAACCCTGTGAGGTAGGTTGGGCTGAGAGTCTGTGACTGGCCCAAAGTCACCCAGTTGGCTCCATGGCTGAGCGGGGACTAGAGCCCTGGTTGGCTGAGTCCCAGTCCCATGCACTTAACCACTACGCCACACTGGCTCTCAAAGGAGGACATGTTAGAACCTGAACCAATACCCAAAAGCCTGTCATGCACTGGGATTATTATTAGTATTTAGGTGACTGGAGCTGCATGAATAGTGTTGATACCCCCATTTATATGAATTCCTTTAATTCCAGCTTTACAGCTGGCAGGATGGGTCCTTTATCTAGTTCCTGTAGTTTTCCTCAGCATCTGATAATGTGTAGGTCTGATCAGGGTAGAAAAGCTAAAGGATATTCTGTGGAAATTCCTGTTAGAATTGTCATTAACATTAAAGCCAGAAGGTAACACTGTGAATATTGTACCAAGCCATAAACCTAAGTTGCCAATGGGGCTCTTAGTAAGGATGGTGACTGGATCCAGAGAGAGGTTTCAAACAAAAATTATATTTTGTTACTTTGTATCCTAAAAGTATCTACCAAACTAGAGTAGCCAGACTGTGTTGAAACACAATTTCTATCATCTCCAGTCAGAATTCACACTGGTCAGGGATGATAGCAGTCATTTTCCAACAACATCTGGATGTCCTAGTTTGTCAAAGTCCACATAAAACAGTAAAAAGTCATACCTTGCAAGCTACTCGGTGAGGGCAGAGTTTTCCAAAACCCAGTGGAGGCTGTATCCGACGCAAGAGGGTCACGACATCTAAGTGTTTGATACGTCCTCTATAGGACAAGGAGCAAAAGCAACCCATTATGTACAGTTAGGAATAAACTGTATTAAGCTGTATGAGTAAAATAAAATCCTGTGGGCTTGAGTGCGTTCACAGTAAGGGTTCAAGTTATATGCCAGCTGGTTTCTGATAATCCCAGACACTTACATAACCTTGAACCCTCAGGTTATTTCCAGCCAAGTTTTATAGCCAATTCTTTTAAGTTACTTAGTGAATTAATTCTACAAAGAAGGCCACTTATAAGCACTGGAGCAGGTAATAAAACATGGAAACCTTTAGATTTAGTGAACATCAGCATCTAATAAAGGTGAACTAAATGAGTTACATTCCAGGATAATCTGAACATTGTCTTGAAGGGCAACACCAGCACATTCTTCCTTTCTTGGATTTATTAATTTTGAGGCCTGATAGCTTCTCTTATCTTCAGTGTGAAGCATCTAACAACAACAATACACTTAAATAATATTTCAGTGCAAAACCCCAATTGTTCCTGTATCTGTCTGTTTTCATGCAGAATGCTTCATCAAGCAGTGGACTATATTCCTCCCTTTCATGTCTTTCCATGGGACTTTGCAAAGAAAGAATATGCTTAGAAAGACCGTTAAGAACAGAGGAGATAATGAGAACAAACTTACTTGCCTAGACTAGGAAAATGGATTATACTTTTACTACTGGAGTTCTCTGGAGTTCATTTTTCAAATTAATGAAAACCTCTACAGAATTTCTTTTTATAAAGAAGTACAGAATATAATGTTCTAAATCAAACATTCTAAAACATACCTTAAAAGAAACAGAAAACACAACACAACACAAAAGTTTATTGCTTGCATTTTGAAATCTTGAGTCATCTGAATATGTTTTGTTTATATACTACAGAAGAAGTTCAGTGCACTTTTCTTATTGCTCTCTCATGTTGGACTTTAGACCTGACTTTTTGGTCTTTTCCATTCCAGTGATTATGTGATACATAGCATGGCCTATTAGACTTGTTGTTTATGTTCCCTCAAGTCATCTCTGACTTATGAATGAAAGCCCTCCAGAATTTCCTATCAATGACATCTCAGCTTAGGTGTTCTAAATTCAAGGCTGTGACTTCCTTTATGGACTCAATCCAACTGTAATTTGTTCTTCCATTTCTTCATCTGTGTTCAATGTTTCCCTACCACAATCACCTTCTCCAGTTAGTCTTGTCTTCTCATGAAGTGCCCAGGGTATGCCAGCCAAAGTTTTGCAATTTTTGCTTCTAGGGAAAACTCTGGCTTGATTTGATCTAAGTTTCACTTGTTCCTCATTCTGTCAGTCCAGAATATTGGCAAAGCTCTCCTACACCACCAAGTTCTGAATGCATCAAATTTCTTCCCATCAGCTTTCTTCACTGTCTCTGAGTGCTTTCCAACCTAGGGACAGGGTCTCATCTTCTGTCGCTCTCTCTTGTTTCATTTTGGACTACTTCATCATAAGGTTTTCAAGGTAAGAAGATGAAGAAGTGGTTTACCATTGCTTTCTTCTATGTAGTATTAACCAGAGTTAGTTGCGATGTCACCACTTTTGTCTGTGATGGTGCTCCACCACTGGCACTTTCAGCTACCACCCAGTAGCTGCTCTTCAGAAGTTTCTCAGCTCCCATCACCATTAGACAGATTCATTCTCTTCTGCTGATGTGACTGTTACTTCTGAAGAGTGTGGATGCATCTTAGTCTGCTGTCTCAGGTTTGACCATCCCTGCTTGGGTGACCCTGATAGGAGACCAGTCTAGTGAGACAATCTGGCCTCCTGGCAGCATTGCTTTCAGCTTCTCTGACACTGTCAAACACCTTCACCATGTTAACATGTGCATACAAGAGGGAACCAGTAGGCTTGGGGGAACATTAATTTAAATGATGATGAAAATGAAGAGAAACTTCCACAAAAGCAACCTCAGCAGCCTCAGTTTCTGCTCTCCAATAATAGCATTTACTTAAATTGCATTTGGGTCAACATTAGCGCAATGTGCAAAGCCTCATTTTCAATGCAAGTACCTCCAGTTGTAGTATGGGGTGGGGAAAAATAATCCTGAATTACCTTACATAGTTATGTGCACTAGACATAGATAATAACTATGCTTTGAATACATGAAAGCACTGTACAAGTTAATATTATTAACTTTTAGGTATATTACAGCATTGGTATCATGATGCTAAATTTTGGGGAGAACAGATAGCGTTAGTTCAATTCTTTTAAAACATTCTAGGGAACATACTTTGCTTCAGGATCATATTCTGCCCAGATCCTTTTAAACTCATCCAGATGATGAGGACCAAGGATGGACCAATCCCGTGTCAGGTAATCAAAATTATCCATGATAACAGCTACAAAAAGATTAATGATCTGCGAACAAGAGCAAGAATGTTAATAATAGGTTAATGGAATCCATGCCAGAATCAATCACTTTTTGAGTTCATTTTCATGCACAATTCAGGACCTGAGGCTTTGAATAAGGAAAGTAATGAAAATAGTTAATTTCTTGGGCTTCCACACCCAATTTGATCTAGATATATTGTGAAACCCAGCATCACTCAAGTGGGGAGTGGTGGCAACATATTATAAAATAGGTAACATTACCGAACTTTCTTTAAAAGGAAGGCAATATTGTTGTTGGTGCATATTTCACATAGGGGGGCTTTTATACATACCTGAAAATTATACATTAAAGAAATTCTGCCCGTTAAAAAGGAGCTTCATCTATTTGTACAGCAGCTATATTAGATTATTTCGGCATGTCTTTCATGAGGAATATCCCACCAGCCATGCATAGGTAAGCTGCTAGTCGCCCATATGTGTGATGCACAGAGATCATGATGAATAAAGGCAGGTTGCTTACCTGTAACTGTCAGTCTTCAAGTAGTCATCTGTGTATTCGCACAACCCATGTTCATACAGTCACCCACCTAGCCTACTGGTTGCCATGAGTGACATAGCTATCTGTGTTTGTCCATGGCTTTATCTGCCCTGTGTTTTTTCCCTTCCATAATTGGGTATGGTACCATTTTGCTAAATGCGGGGTCAGTACTACCAATCTTCCCTTGGTCCCAAGGCCACTGGGCAGTCTCACTGGAACTTAAGAGAAATGGAAAGAGCCCCTTCCATTTATATGGACATCAGGTGGGGGAGGGGTTCCTGGCAAAACACTCTTAGCTATTAAATCTTCTGGGTAACAGGCTCCATGCAGGTACAGAGCCCATACATGTGAATGCACAGATGACCGCTCGAAGCACTACAGTAACAGATAAGCAACCTGCCATTTAGTGCATGGCAAGTTTTTAGCCAAGGATTTGAATGCTGGACAACATTTCAAATACATTTTATCATTGTTATTATTTTAAGAATTGAATTAGGGACACAGTGACTATCTAAAGGGAGAGTTCAAGCAGGTCTCCTTTTCTCATCTCTGTGACTGAGAGAAAGGAGAGCATCTGAATGAATGTGAACATTACAACATCATTACATTTCCTGATAATTTGTTTTAGCAGCCTGTACAAATGCCTTGTAACTTATTTGCCATAATTCCTGAGAATTTCCATCATTTTAGCTCTTATACGAATACTTTTCAGTAAGCATGCATATGATGGTTTCTAATACATCCACAGTATCAATAAAATTACTTCAAATGTTATCAGTCTTTCTAATGATTTTTCTCAGGTTAATGTGCATGTTTTCTAGAATGATAATTTGGATGTGTCAGGCAAATGGGTGATTGTACCACACCTAGAATAGTATGAAAACTTGGCCATGCAGAAAATGTTAGAGAGACATGAAGGACTGGGTTATATCAAATGATGGGAAGTGCTTCTGCTCAAACAAATTGGGGCACCCAGTTTTCACCAGCACCCTATGTACTGCCATTCTTTGCATCATATACTATCCTATGCCTTATCTACCCTCAGAAGCAGTTTTTTATGAGGGCAGGGGACTGGTAAAAATCATGTTCCAACTTTCATGAGCAAACATGTTCCCCTTGGGCCAAACCACTTTTGGATATCACTCATTTGTTTCCTATTAATGTATTTTTATTACGAAAGGTATTTCTAACAGAAGGGAACTTTCTTTGTTTTCTATAAAACAAGAAATGAATTAATCATGGGTAATATTTGTTAGCATTGTACAAAAAACACAAAACCATCATGTGTTCAACTACGGTCAAGGGCTTCTCTTCTTGTTGCAACAACAGTTTACAAAATTATCATAGTTCTTCATATGCACTACATTGATTTACTTATTAGAGAAGAATTATACTATTATTTTATGAAGCAACTTGAAATTTTGGGAGTGCTATATATTTCTTTCTTTGCATGATATAAAATCTGCTTTTATGTATGCAGTCAAGACCCTTTATTCTAGAATACAATTTAATGGGATTTTTGTTACTGTTCTTGGTTTTAATATGGCTTGCAGTTTGAAACCACTTTTTCCCTAATAAAATTGGTTAGTGTTAGTGTTCAGGACTCTTCAGAATAAGCAATTAACACAGTATGTACTTTGTCATATGACCCCAGTATTTCCTTTGTATTTTCAAATTGAAATATACCCTTTTTGGATTGCTTCATCCAGTGAGCCACAATGTGGATTAGGCAAACCTATGGAAGACAGATGGATGGCTATTATTCCAGGGTGCTAAAAGGAACCTCCACTTTCAGTGGAAGTAACAGGTTGAGTGCTGTTGCATCCATGGCCTAAAAAGAGCATTCCAGCAGAGTTTCACTAGCATGCTGCTCCTGAAGAACAGCTCTCCTCCAGAAATGGAGGAAGACACATAGCAGGGTCTATGTCTTTGACTTCTGCTCTAGTAACCTCATCTTCCATGATGGGTGAGAGATGGGAAATAATCATTATATATAAACTGCTGTTTTCTCCTTAAGTTCTTCTCTTCCATTACACAAGAAGTCTAGACTAGTTATCTCTGCTTTTCTATTAGTGCAACTTTTTCAACTTGTTAATTGGTTGTAAGGGCTGTCAATCAGTTTCTCTACCTTCTTATCATTAAAAATGCCCTCCTTTTCTTAAAAATAAGTTGCTACTAACTGTACATGTCATCTTGAAATTCCCTTTTTTATGGCAGGGAGTCAGTAAGAAATACTAATGCAGCTGATGTCAGAGATAATACATTAGCTCTGGAGAGCTTCTGGCATTAATTTGATATGTTGATACTCAGGAAAACTCAATATCTAATCAGTTCATAGGACAAATAACATTTTGTGTGGTTATGGTGGAAAGCAAAATATAGAATCCACAGGCTCTCTTTTGGAGTTTGCACCTTGCAGCATATCATGAAACTTGACTCTGTAGTCCTAAAAAATATGTGCTTTTAGCTTCCAGAAATTTTTGGTTAGCAGTTGTGAAGAGATGAGTGCCTTGGTATGGCTGCTTAGGGCAATGTGTTTATCCATGAGTACAGATGAACAGTAGTCGATCACCTGTTTTGCACTGCAGAACAGTGCAATCCCTGCTAACTCCACTTGTTTTGCTTTTGAAGGATCAGGTGGTGCTAGGAAAGGTGTCTGTCTGACATACACCACCAGTTAGAGTAGACATTATTGGGCTAAGCAGTCAATATTTTGAGCTAGCATAAGGCAGCTTCTTCTGTTCCTTAACATACATACATACATACATACATACATACATTTATTTATTTATTTATTTATTTATTTATTAAAAGCTTTTCTATTCCATTCCCTACAAATAGCTCAGGACAGTGAGACATTAAAATTAGTGCATCACTTATAAACTACCAACATACTCACCAGGAAGGCACAAAGCATGTAGAAACTGATGAAATAAAAGACAGCAAAGCTGCTTCCACATGGATGTTCCCCATCATTAGAGTTGTTTGGTTCAAAGGAATCAGGATCACACTTCTTATCTGGGAGGCATGCCAGCATGATTTCTTGCCAAGCTTCACCAGTAGCACATCTGTTAGAAACAGGTTGATGGAGAAGAAGGTAATTCATCATTACCAGTGAATATAAAAGTTAAAAACTGAGCCAATAGTGCATGTTTCTCCATTTAATGGGAACTTGCAGGCCTGAAACAGAGTGCAACTCATGAGCCGAAAGCAGCCAAGGTATTGTTAGGATCAGCCAAGCTTTCAGTTAGCTAGTCACAGAAGATTAGATGTATTTTGTGAGATACTATGTAGAAGTATCAGATCTTAAGATATTATTGCAGACAAGATACAAAATTCAGTGGAATATAAGCAAATTTGATGTGACTCCTAGTAGAGAGACAGGGGTAATTCCCCTAAGGATGGTTGAATATTTATTTATTTATATTTATACATGTATTTATAGGCTACCTATAACTGCTGAATATGGCATACATAATACAAGACCCACCTGAAAAGGAGCAGCACTGCCTGAGGGAAAGTCTGAAAGTTGTTGTTCCGATTGATTTCTGTGGTATCATTCAAAGCAATTTTGCCAAACACCTAGTAGAAAGAAGTAGCTTGTAAGATTACACTTCATGCCACCTATCACTGACGTTAAAAAGTAGCTCTGCTTTCCACATTCAAATGGTTCAGATACCCAAATTCAGCCTTACATCATCCCCCAGTATTGTTTATAAATCTGCAGCATGTACAGTTCTTCATTACAACTGAAGTTGATAATTTTATTTCAAATTTTAGTTTTATTCCACTAAAAATATTAAGAATGTAATCTATTCCCTAAAAATATAGCAGCACTTTCAGCTTCATCTATGGCATTCAGTTTTCTCTACATCAACAGATGCCATTAGTAAAAATAGTGAACTATTTAGAAAAGGAAATACAAGGGTTTGCAGTGGTTTAGGACTGGGTGGGGAATACCGGGAGTCATAAGACTTTTTCTGACTAATCATGCACAGGATTAAACCCTTAGTCATAAATTCTGGGTACCAGCTCACGTATTGCATATGTACAATAATGTTCTACTGTAAGATTTTATATATGCTAGAAAAGATTTGCCAAGAAATCCTCTCCCTTTCTCTTACAGTTATAGATACTCTAGCTTTTTAAGATACCTGTAAAGAAAATGGTACATGAAGATGAATTATCCACATATGAAATTAAAGAACTTTTTCATGTTGTTCATGAACTAGTTCAAATATAATTCTGTGGCAAAATGCATGAAACCAGCACTCTGAAAGTAGATCTGAAGTTCTTATTGCTATTCCAGAAAGTTTAACAAACTCCCTTTTTTCCAAGCAGGTGTGTGTGTGTGTGTGTGTGTGTGTGTGTGTGTATTACTGATAGTATGTCATTATTATAATCTAAGCAGTAATCAATATTAAGACTCTGCTCCTTTAGAGGGAAGCAAGTTCTGTGGAACTCAGAATCTATACACTATTGTATTTAGATACAAGATGGATTTATAACTCAATATTTAATTATAGGCTGCATTGATGCATTATAGAAGGAGAAATGTAGGGTTGCATCAATACCTCTAGCATGCCACTGCAGCTCCAATGAACTTTATGTTTGCATAGCTGTTGTACAGTACATGGAATTCAAAGTCCTGCGTACTATATAAAGAGTGAACATTTATAGCACTGCAGAGAGCTCAAAGGAGAATAAGTTATTGGAATGGCCAAGGAGTAGAAGAGGAATCAGTTACGGACTGCAACAAGTCTCTGCTTCGCCTATGTGAACCCTTGGCACTGCTTTTCAAAGAAAAGGAGAGAATTTAATTTCCGGTATATCATTAGCCATTAACTGATATCAGGTTTAGGGAAGGGAGTATTTAGGGAATTTGTTAGAAGGCTAATAGGGGACTATCTGGTCTTGTATATTTTTCAGGTTCAGGTGCAAAGACAAGATAATCTTTGGCTGACCTCTGTACACGTTGCCTTGGTTGCAACCATTTTCTTTCCACGAGGAAACTGATCAAACAGAAGTAATGCATTTTAAAAGAAACAACATTCAGCATCGGAGGAGCAGGAAAATGGTTTTTACAAGGAAGTTCTCTAAAGTTTGTTGCCTTAGGAGCCCTCTGGAATTCTCCAGGCTCAGACTCCTCCACTCACTAGTTAGCAATGACAGTCACAGCTGTTCTGAGGAGGCGCTGGGAGTTACCATTGCAGAAGGACAGATTATATACTCTGAGGCAGGCCATACTTTTCATCTCAGAAAGCAAGACTATGAGGCAATGTTTCCACATAAAACTATTTCTTTTGTTCTTCTGAACTCTCCACATAACAGACAAAATTATGGGCAATTGTTAGGCTAAAATCAGTGTGTTATGTTACTCATTGGCACACCACAATATGTAGAAATGGTTGCAATGAAGAAGATAGCACAAAAGGAGATTCCTCCTTTAAGCACACATGCTGAACCTTCAAATAAACAGCCTCATCCTTCATCATCAATTTGTATTTTTCCACTTGATCAAATAAGTTGGTGAAGCTTAAACACTGTGATACTTTATCAGAGGAGACACATGAGATGGATTCTTCTTTTAACTGGGAAACTTATGTCATTGTCACTTGTGATGCTTCCAAAATAAATGACTCAACAGTAATGTGTAAAGGGTATTTCTCTGTGTGTGTGTACATGCACACACGCGCACACACACTCACAGAATGAGAGAGAAAGAGAGAGAGGGAGAGAGGTCTGTGTCTCTGTGGAAATATGAATGAGAAAATCTTGTATCATATTTAATTTTTATACACTGACCCATCCCCACAGACTCTGGGAGGTTTAGAAGAGATTAAAACTTAACAATGATTGAAATTTGACTAAAAACAAGCATATTAAATACAACTAATCTGGGAAGGTTTGTTGGAATAGATGCATCTTTAATTTCCTCTTGAAGGTAGCAATCAGATGCATCTCTCCCAGTGGACCATTCCTTAGTTCAGATGCAACTGCTGAGAAAGTCCTGTAGGTAATTGTCATTAATCTTAAGAAGCAAACTTCAGAAGATTATCCCCAGAGGACCTTAGCAGCTGATGCTGAATACATGGGCAAAAGTGCTCCGGAAGTAATTCTGGACTCAAGTCATCTCTCACACCTCTCTCATTGCAATTGGCAAAACCTTTATATGCCCCTTTTAACAACTGAGAAGCTGAGGAGGTAAAGCTTTGTAGAAAAAAGATGCAACAAATATTTGGCACAAAGCATGAGGCAAAATTGTCTGATCTTTTTCCAAATTATTTTGTAATTTTTATAACTAGGAAACACGAGTTAAAGCAAGAACTTTGGCTGTGACCCTTTTAAAACTCAGTCTTTACTCTTTCATTTTCTAATAACTTCAGTTCAATTAGGAAAAAATATTTCCAGTCTAGGAATCAGAGTGGCCAGTACTCATCCAGGAGAGTTGTACACTGTGTATAAATCAAGTGCATTTCTGCTTATCATGTATATAAGAGGGAACTGTGAATTCTGTCTCACATACACAGATTAAGAAATGCAAATAGGCATGGGTTTTAATTGGCAAAGGTTCCCATTAATTTCTGATGGGTAAGGGCTGAAATAAACAAGACTATTGGAGCAGGTGCAAAATGAGTGGCAAGTTTATCCCAACCCTGATGCTGCTTTTGTGTACATACCTTTCCCTTTCCCCGTGTACATAAATGGCTGCTAGGCTGAGTAACTGGGTACATTTAATCATTCCTGATGCAGACACAGGAGAATTACCCATCCTAAGATGCTGTTGCTTTGCATCCTTGTATGAATCTCTAAAAGCCACAAAAAACTTTTTTCTGAATGAAAACTGGAGGGGTGAACCAGTTTTAAACTTGATAACATTTCCTGTTAGTGTATAAAAGGATAATAATTAATTGTTCTTATTTAATACAGCTGTCCTCCCTAATATTTAATCTTGAGTATGCATATTCTTTGAGGGAGGGGATTCTTTTTGTAAATTCTAAAAATGAACATTTTTAGGCATCACAATGAAGTTTGCTTCCACATTTTATGCAGTGGAAAATAACTACTTTAAAATAACTCAGAATAACTATTGGAGACTAGCAAACACCAGTTTGGTATGTAAGAAGATGAATGGCCACTTTGCTGTCTCTCACAGAGTGGTTTAGATCAACAGAACTAATTTGAACACTACCTTCTATTGGCACGACTGTTTCAATAGATCATTTTATAAACCAACCCACTTTGTTTTTGTATAACTTGTCAAAATTTTCAAGTCAAGACATTTTTGCTACTAATTTCTGTGGTCCCTCAAATATATATGTAGATGGGGGCTTAATATTGGGAAGTCACCTACCTGCATCCCAATCACAGCATAGATAAAAAACAGCATCACAATTAAAAGAGCCACATAGGGGAGAGCCTGAAAAAAAAAAACCAAAAAAATAGATCATGGTATATCACTTAATAAGACCACTTGGCTTATTGGAACTTGTAACAATCCCATAATCCTCATATTATTGAAAGAACCTGAGGTAAAGACACAGAGGCCAAGAATAGCTTTGCCTAGTCACTTTGCAAAACATATTTGCAAAAACATACAACATATTTATACTTGAGCTTTCATTCACGTATTGTCACATCCAAAAGGAGAACTGTAGATTCCATCTCTCCATCATATAGAGATCATATCATCATCTACATTTAATCTTACCTTTACTTCAAGGAACTCAAGGGAGTAGGTATGGTTCTCCCCCCACATTTATCCTTACAACCTAAATGGTAGCTAGAATGAGTGATTGTGGCCACTACAAATTCATCCAGTTAACTTCATAGCTGAGTGGGAATTTGAACTTGAGACTCCTCAGTCTTAGCCCACTACTCTTAACCACCATACCATAGGCTTTCCCAGGAATGCACAAGATCTCTCATATCCCAGTTATGTGTATACTTTATTTTGGGACATGGTCAAAAAGCAGAAGCATGATGTACTCATGTGCCTATTTGTTTGTATTTCATGTACCATGCAGTCACTCAGATAGCATGGGAACAATTGATGTAATGCATTCATTTTCCCACTAGATGCCTCTACTGCTCCATCTTTGATTTTGCCACACCAATCCTGATATTATCACATAAAACCATACTATGTCAACTGTGTGACAATTAAATCTTTGCATGTTTGTTTTTCTGGCATTAATATTTGTATCAGAAAACACAATGTGTGAATAGGCCCAACTGTGAAATTTCTTTGGTTTGTACAATTTTCCTTGGTTTCTTTCAGATCTGCTTGTCTTTGTTCTTTAAACATTCAGATATATATTTCAGTGTTAAGTCTTACAATTCAGTATTTTTAGTGCAATTACCAGTTGCATAAGTGATCCTTCCATTGCAATGATCAACTAATAAAAGGCAAGCTAATTACTAATATTTATTTATTAGCAGAAATCAGGGTCAAAAGATTTACAATTAAGGGACACACAATACTTGCTAGGAAAGGTTAAAGAGCAGGAGAGGGCCTTCTCAGTTGTGGGATGGCCTCTCCAGGGAGGTTCACCTGTTGCCCATCTTCTCAGTTGCAGGTCTTAATTCTTCCATTAAATGATAGCTTGAGGTCAACACATATTATTTCATAATTTATTGTCATAAATGTGGCTGGTATGTCACAGGGTAGACTCGTGCTGTCTGAAGCAGTCCAGTGAATGATGGACTCTTTAGTGAATGTTCTGAACATTTTGGGAAAATGTCACTTGCTCAAATCACAGGGAACAGATTTAGATACTAGAGATTGCATATGCTGAGGAAGGAGCAGATTTGATTTAGACAGAAGAACAGGCTATGGGCTTTGTTTGGGAACTCTTTTCATAACCCCAGGGAGGGGGATGTAAATTTGCTGACTTTAATCAACTGCATTCTTTCAAAAGAGCAACTAAACCTCTGGTGTTTGGGTTGTTTGTCATGCATAGGTATTTTCTATTCAGTTTATAGTATGGCTTCAGATGGTCTTATGGCCTTTGACATGGATTTTTAATATTGGTATGCAAATCTATTTATGTCAACTTGTGGACATGCCCAAGGCTGTTGCCATTTCTAGACAAAATCTATTCCTGGTAGTGGGATACATGCATGACTTCCTAACACAAGTAGGTAAAATGCTCACCAACAACCTGGTCTGATTGTAGGGGTACATCACTTTTATTTCAATATAAAACTTATATTACTATGAAATATTCTACAAAACACTCTTTTTAGCATGTTCATCAGAGTGGGATCCAACTATCTCTATTAAAATGCTTCGGCGAATGGGGCAGCATAGAAGTTTACTAAATAAATAAATAAAATGAATAAAAAACAAAACAAAACAAAGAGAAAAAAAACCCAGTTACTGTTCATTTGGATTTTGAAATCTTCTATGCTACCCTATTGTGTGCATGGAAATCAACTCTCCAGAGTGTGAACTATTTAGAGAGTCCAATATATATATATGCATGTGGTGCCAAAGCAGGGAGCAGAGCTGATGGAAGCATTATCATTGTCCCAAGACAAAGCCTTATAAAGAGAAATGAAGGAATACCTGGAAGGACTTGATGAAGGTCCACAGGAGCGTACGGATGCCCTCCCCTCGGCTCAAAAGCTTCACGAGACGCATCACCCGGAAGAGTCGGAAAAAGGTGATTGAGATGCGAGAGTTTTCCTCTGCGTTCTAGAACCCATTGGCACAGAGGGCAGTAGTTACAACAGTAGATGAAGAACACAAACCCTGGGCCACAGAAAATGCCACTTCACGGGAAGAGCTCACTGCACTGTTCCCCTGCCTTCTAGTTCTCTACTCTTCTAATAATCCCTGAGGTTCAGAGAGATGAATGTGGGTCTGACTGTCTCTTAAAGTTAGCGTTCACTTATTTTTAACTTCCTGATTCCTCAACAATTCTCTTTAGTCTTTCAGTAGGGCTATTCAAGATCTCATTCTTCCTAATTTTAAGAAGAAATATTTGTCAGTATTTGCTGATAGTGTGAGGGACTATTTTGCCTCTTCTCTGGCTAACAAATCATAACTGCCATTGACTATGAGACAGGAGGACACAATTTTGGTTTGGGATTACTTGATCTGAAGTACAAGATCAAGTAATCCCAAGGCCAAAAAGGTGCAAATAAAGTTTTAGATTGGCATGGGGGTTTACCATTTTGCCTGACCCTTACTCACAACTTCTTACTGCTGCATGTTGTGAAACAAGAGGAATGATGAGCAAGGCATTTCAAACCTTAAAAAACAAAACAAAACAAAACAAAACCTGGCATAATACAGGAGCACTCGGGGCAGACACTGGCCTAGTTTACATGTAAACCTAACCCAGTGTTCATTCAATCTGTGGTTCATTGACCCATATGAGTTTGGCAAATGTTAGAACAAACTGTGGTTCGTGTTTGCAGTATCAGGGTAGTTTGTTTTCTTCCTTTACCCACTTCCTCCCTGTATGCCAAATACCTTGTGTATGATGACTGACATACAGAGCAACTGGTGCTTTTTAATTGCTCGACTACCATCTTCTATAGTCTGACAAAACAACCCATTAATAATGCATGGTTTTGAATTCACAAATAACTAAAACACTTGTTAAACAACCCAGCACAAACCATGGATTCTCTTTCTGGGTTGTTTGGGTAACAAATCATGGTTTGTTAGTACAGTCACATTCGCAACAACCCAGAATTCCATAACCCTTAGTATTATGTATAAGCCAGGCTATTGTCATCTAGTGGCATGATAGCTGTTGAGACTGCAGCAGTCTACTTTGATGAACTGGTTTGAATGCATAATCAACCCACACTGAGGTGACATCACATGCATCAATTTAAGCATTCATATGCAATCTGTGTTCAGTTGACTCACTGATTTAAAAGGGTACATACACAGCCATGGCCTTTGGTACTCACAATTATTTTGTTCTATTTGGCCAAGTGGAAAAGAGATAGCTGTCCAAAGGCCATCTGGTCTTTCTCAAAACATGTTTGGCCAGCATGCAAAGAGGTTTGTGCAAAGACACAGTCATACTCAGTGGAACTCCCTTTCTCCACATGAATAGTTGTGAAGCAGCCCCCACTTTTCAGAATGTGGAGCTGAGCATGCAGTTAAATAAAGGCTCAGCAGAAGCAATATATACAGAATACTGGTGACTGAGACCCTATTGCAGACATGGTAGAAGAAAGTAGTCCACCAAACAGGAGACAGCAATCTTCAGCTGTAAGCAGCAGCAAAATAGCAAGAAGCTCACAGCATATATTGTGAAAGAGGACTTAGTGGTCAATGCTAACAAAATTCTTCCTTTCTGGAGAAAGACCCATGAGAGTAGATGCATAAATTATATTGGGGAATATAGTATTCCATGTGTTCCATGGATGTTTGCCTCTGTGACCGTAAAGTCTCTGTTCAAATCTGTCAATGAAAGACTTAATCTGTATTATCTGAGGAACAGCAGCAATTCTAAAGTTACTTTTGGATGGTGGTTCCCATTCAGTGAGGCCTGTACTACAAAACCCAAGTTGGCCTAGAAGGATCCAGGATCTGACAGTCCTACTATTTCTTTTGCCTTTTCTTTAGCTTTGTACTTTATACTCATTTATTCTCATTGTCCTCAGTTATATTTCTCATGACCCCTGGGCATTTCCCACAGCCTATGCCTTGCCCTGATAAAGCAGTTATTTTGGCCTGCCTGCTACTGTTTAATGGTCCCTAGAGCTTTTTCCCGTCTGGGCTCTGTTCTTCTCATAGCTCCTGCCTTGTTCCTTGGTGTTTGCCTCCTCCCATCCGATTTACTATGGGGCCTATAACTAGTTTGAACATTCCTTGCACTGCACTCATGCCAGAACAACAGTTTCTAAACTAAGTGGGACAATCTAATTTGCTTTAGATTCTGTGAGAAGACTCCCTGCTAAGCAGGCTGCTGATAGGGATGTTAGGAAATAAAGCTACCAAGACATCCTAAGGTAGATCAAAAAAGGATCCAGGTTCTAATGCCTTAAGATCTGTTCTTCTGGCAGATGTGCTCTGGAAACATAGCCTGTGGCCATGGGAGGGAATGGCACTTTTCCTTCTTATTTGCCTTTTCCTCCATTGCTGCAAAGCTAAAAGTTGGATACCATATAATGAAGTAGTACACAACCAGGAAACAGTGCAGATCACCCCACCCCAAAACACACAATACATCCCAATCTGAGATACTCACCACTGCATGTAGCCAGGAGAAAACAGAACCTTTGATTTCTTGTTAAGAGTGCAAAAATTATTTCTGGTCTGTATTTTTGAAACTCAGGTTACAAAATATCATTTCTCTAATATTTTCTATTTTTATCTAAATAATGTTTTAAATAATGCATATTGTTCCTTTTTAAAAGGAGGTATTGTTAAGATACTGTAGCCATAATCCATGCTTTGCCTCCATTGCAACTGGATTAGGTTCAATTTTTGTATACAGTATTTGTTTTCAGTGGACTTGCAGAACTCAGTAATTGGCTCTAATAATATAAGTCTGTTCTGTAGTAGATTGTGCATGAAAACACTGGTGTTGCAGTAAGTGAGAGAGGGAGTGCTTATTGTTTGGGGGCAGACAGCTCAGAAGCGATGGCAAAGAAATGCATTGAATGCATAGGTTAACACTGATGGTTCATTTTGCACAGTGTATCCAGCTTGAAACCTGAAGCCATGATTTATAGAATTTGTGAAGTCAAACTTGTGGTGCGCTATGGAACTGGGGCTGAAGAGAGAAAATACAGGGGTGACTAAGACTATGCCAGTATAACTTTACTGAATTTACTGGACTGATGGGAGTTACTCCTTAGTTACATTTCAGAATTGAAACAATGGAATATTACCTAATGTCATATCCAGTCATGTAGAAATGACAGAACCAATGTTGCTCCATCTACAGAATTACCACTCTCACACATCCATTGTGATGTTACAGTGGGATAAGAAAAAGTAACATAGCAGCCTCTAGCTACTATTTATCTTAGTCCATCAAAAGCAATAGTACAAGATAATTATAACCTCAAGTATAATGTAGAATTAATAAGCACCACCTGCCTGTAATCTGTATTTCCTGACAGGCAAGTTATGGATGCTACATGTGCAGTTGCTGTGCTGGCAACATGAATAAAAGGCACAGGCAGCCTGGTCCAGTGTGGGATGACTGAATTAATCCTGGCCCAGGTCATGGTGCTTCTCCCTTCCTCCTTTATAGTAGCTCTCAAAGAGTGCCCAAAGCGGGGTGCATGGCAAATGGGGACTGCAGGAATGCTCAGGGAGCAGTCAGAGTAGTTTGAAGTTTGCTGTCGTGTAAGTGTAAGCTTGGTCAGAAGGAGCTGTCCAGCCCAGAAGGAAGAAATGAGTTGGGGTCAGCCCCTGGATCTTTTTGCAGAGTGAGGACTACCAGGAGATTTCCACACTATTCATATTGTATTTGTGCCTAGAGTTCTTCACTCTATGGTTACATTTCTCAGACAAAAATATGAATGTGGACCTCACTCATAGTTGGAATTCATTTTGCCAGCCAATCCAGTTACTTTGAAGAATTTATTAGTAAAACAAACAAGAAATCTGAAAAGGATTCTAGTTCTCTCTTGGCAGTAATTCATTAGAAGATAGGACAACAGTTAATCTGACCAAAGGAAAGCTCACAGATGCACAAGAAATACAAGTCATGTGCAGCAAAATCAACAGCTCATGTAAACACCAGACTCAACAAACAAATACACAATATGGTGGCATCATGCAGAGATATCTAGGCTAGGCTTGAAGACAGAAACCTAGGTGGTCAGGTGGAGTGAGAATAAGGAGTGTATTAGGTGATTCAGAAGTGTGTCACAGAAGAAGCTGGAAGGGGTTCTGTTAGATCTTACCATAGAGGAAGAGCATTGGGTATGTTCAGCTGGCTTTAAAGAAAGGCAGACAGAGATAAGCTGTAATAAGTCTCCAGCGTAGAGGCCCAGAAGGCTGTGTCTTGGAAAACACAGGAACAACAAAACACCACAGCAAAGGAGGAGGAGGAGGAGGAGGAGGAGGAGGAGGAGGAGGAGGAGGAGGAGAGTAATAATAAAAAAAAAAATAGGGCTACACAATAGAAAAAGACATTGCTGATTTTCTAGAATGCAATGGATCAAATTCAGCCATGAGAAAAGAGACAGTGTCCTGCTGAATACAGCAGAATTCACATTTCTACACAAATTTATGGTGGGTATGTATTTTAATACATCGACTTATAGGTGTATAGACAACTTGTGATCTGCTGAGAAGTCTTGCCATTGGCTGTTTATTTCTTATTCCTCTTAAATCTGAACTATTTACTTGGAATAGTCTATGATACATTAATAGCATTACTCTAAAGTAATTTGCTTTAGGAGTGCAACTATAATAAATTGCATGCAGAATCTGGAAGGAGAGAACCTCTCCTTGTTTAATCCATTCTTCTCCTCAGTATTCCACTGCTAGGATATTTTTAAAAATGTCCTTACTGAAATCAGGACTCATTTTCAGTGCTGGGGTTTCCAGTTCTAAAAGGAGTTAACGTCTTAGCATATATTGCAAGAAGGAAAATATAAATTGAAAAAAAAAGACTCTTAGAGGAATAGTTGTATAAGATTTAAGGAGAAACCTAGACAGAACTGCATTAAACTGACCAATGGCCAACCTCAACCGCTTAGTTTATTTCTGTTCTGGACCTCAGCCAAGTCTTTCACAGACCAGTGTCTACTGATAATTCAACTGGAGATGTTAGGAAATGAATCTGCAATGTTATACATGCTAGTAACCCCTTTCTGATCATTCCAGACAGAATATTATCAATTGCTTATGTAGGTCTGACTGTACCTTGAGTGCTAAATTTGAAGGTAGCAGCTATTTCATTCTGAATGGGATGCAAACCCAATGCAGACACGGACTGTGAAGGAAAGTCATGAGTGTATCGTGCTAACTACTGACAAAATATTCACTAGCACAGTGCTTTAAGAAAATAAAGCACACAGGGAAGCAAAATGTTCATTGTCAGCAGAGACATGACTTGCATGTTAGCCACACATGGCAAAGTATTTTTACTAGACCATTTTCCTCAGAACATCAGAACAAAGGCCATGTAAAGCATTGATACTTATGGTGCTGTTGAGTTTCTCTGTGGCACAGTGTGATAAGGCCACAGGGAAAACTTGGAGATTATTATGTGCGTTTGTATTGCTATTTTAAATGCACCTTGTAGCTGTGAATGACCAAAAAATTACAATTACAATTTGTTTTATAAAATAAAAAAGTAGATAATTTAGTTCTTGGTGGGGTTTGTTTTGTAAAGACAGGGGGGATTTCTTCATCAAATAAGATGACATAAACCACTTCCGAAAAAAAATCTGCTTTGCACCCAGGGGACATTAACAACAATAGGCCTGTGGCCAATATTCCCTTCTAAAGCAAGGTGTTTGAACAAGTAGTGGCTGAACAGATCAAGCCACTCTTGGATGAAGACCCATTTCAGTCTAGATCCATTTCATTTGGGCTTCAGGCCTGATTTTGGAATGGAAACTGCCTTGGTTGGCCTGTGGGATGACCTTTGGCAGAGGAAAGGGGGAGTATTATCATGCCTCCTAAAACTCTCAGTGGCTTTCAATACCATTGGCCATATTATCCTTCTGGATAGGCTGGTTAAGTTGGGAGTAGGAGGTCCTGCTCTGCAGTGACTCTGCTCCTACTTGACCAGCTGATTCCAAAAGGTGGTGCTGGGGGACTACTGCTCTGTGCCACGGCAAGTATGCTGTGGCGTACCACAGGGCTCTATTTTATCCCCCATGCTATTTAACATCTACATGAAACTGCTGGTGGAGACCACCTGGAGATATGGGATGAAGTATCATGCAGATGACACTCAGCTCTACTTCCTTTTTCATCCAACCCCGGTGAGACAGTGGCCAATCTGAATTAGTGTCTTGGCATGATAATGGACTGGATGAGGGCCGTCAAACTGAGACTCAGTCCAGTCAAGACAGAAGTGCTGTTGTTAGGTGGATCAACTGTCCATTTGGGTGATATTCAACTTGTTCTGGATGGGGTTGCACTCCTCCTAAAGGACAGGGTTTGTAGTTTGGGGTGCTCCTGTACCCAGAGTTGTCACTGGAGTCACAGGTGAACTCTTCTTCTTTTCTTTTTCTTAAGATGACGTGGCCTTCTCTCTGCAGGGATAGGGAACCGCTGGCCCGTTGGCCAGATGTAACCCTTGGGAATTCCCTGTCTGACCTGAAAGCTTCTTTTGCTGTTATCTTCAATCAATGATCAAGATAAGAAGGTATTTAAAGGTTGTATATTGAAGTTAAACAATTGAGCTCTGCTTTGTAGGATTTAGAAATGTACAATATTCTAAAAGTGAATGTACTTCAGATCTCAGTTATGACACTATGGTATTTGTTGGTATAGTTGTACTAGTAAATTGTCAAGTAGGAAAGGGAGTGAAAATCTGTTGATTGAAAGTGTGAAAAGTGATAAATGACTTCTTCTCAAATGTCTTTACAACAGAGTAGAACAATGTGGACTGCAGTATTGTTTCCTATTTTGAAATGTGAATAGGCAAAAGTAATGCCCAAAACTCACCTATATTGAATGTAATGAATTAGAGAAACCATATTGTGCTTTCTGTGAGAAAGATCTGTAAACATTGTCTAGTATTTCTTAGCGCTAACACAGCAATGAAATAATGCATATGTTTTGAAAGGGTGCATGTTACATCTCTGCTGATAAGAGTGTTGTAGAAATCTGAGCTTCCAATAGTAGAAATGTCTTCAATGAAGACAGTGGGATTTGCTATGTCTCATACTACACAATACCCTACTCTGTGACAAAGATCATTGAGAGCTGCTTCAGTTCAATTATATATCATGAACGTCTGTGCGAGAAGTCCAGAGCATTCACAATTCAAGAGCTACAGTTCCTATGAAAGTATGACTTCAAGGGATCTATTTGTCAAGCACTGCTGCTGCTGTCAATGTGCTATGCAGATTTCAGTTCTCAAGTTAGACTATCACTGGTTGAAGTCAGTGGCTCACCTAAATACTACATATTCCAAACTGGTCAATATCCAGTGCAGTAGCAAGTTGTTTTTTTTACAAATGGACTACTACCTTTCTTGTACTATTGTTTCTCTTACTTACAAAGGTGCTTTGTGGAACTTTGTATCAGCTGTGGGAATAGTAGCATCTCAACATTTTTTTCTAGCACCACAGAACCACTTAGCTACAAACGGTAAATAAATACATGTTATGAACAATGTAGAAATCCCATACAAATGCACCAGATTTCTTCAAAATGAAATCCTTATAGACTCAGTGGTGATACCAATGGAGAAACTGAATACTTGATGGCTTTAGTTAAAGTAGCTGTTCTGTAATTTTAGCAAGCTGTATCATCCTTGCTTTTAATGGCAATTAATTTTTGTTGAGATTTGTTCTTAGGCAAGCACAGAATAAACTATCCACCACATGCCTGTGGTAGCTGTTCTAGTTTATATTGAGGACTGTACTTTGTTTGGAACTCAGCTATTGGGAACTGCCATATACCATGTTATTTTAGTATTCCGGAATGTAAGATTTGTTGAAAGATGGGACAAAACTTCATATCAGATGTGGTAGGTGTTCATCTCCAGATATCTTTCTCCTTGAATCCAGGTATGGGAGATGATCACCTTTGTGATCTCCTTTGCTGCTCCCTGTCCAGGTTACATTCTTCTTTTTCAACAGACCAATTCTTTATGGCATCTTTAAGTATGTCTCATGTCACCTTAAGCCCTAAAAGAAGCTATAAGCATCAGAAATTCAGAGTCTTCTTAAAGCTAGTTTATTCTGTCTTGTCCATTTACCTTTGTATTGCCCTATGCATGGAGCTCTGATTGTGAATCTTACAAACAGTGCAAGTGCTATTGTAGGAGTCATATAATATGGAATATATAAGGTAGAAATAAGAGAATCAATATTGATTCGTGGAATTTTATAGTAACAAAGGTACAATACCTCCAAGATTATGTTTATCATGCAACAGACCACTTGTTCATCTCTTCACAGGGAAAAGACCTGGATCCAGAGCCTTACTCTCAATTTCTGCCTTCTAAACAAATGAGTGGCACTGATGTGATGACCAGGACTATGCATATGCAGTGGCTTACTAGATGAGGCTTTGTACTGTCAAGGGTCTCATGCTAAGCACCTGTCGGCACATGCAATTCCTTATCCAGATAGGTATATGTGGATTTTAGATACATACCTAGAGCAGGACAGAAATCCAATACTCAGAAGGAAAATAGCATTCTGTTGATATAAACAATCTCATGCTATTTTAATATCTTTAATGTAGGTTATAGCTAATGAGGCTTGAAGTGATCCATTTTATATTTATTTTATTATTTTTGTAAGTTTTAGGAGCTGCTGCACTAATTAACATTTTTCCTATATGTAACCTTCATTTCAATGGCATGCATTTACAGACTGTAAACTTATCATTACACATGCTGAAGTAATTATAATAGAAGTCAAATGCGTTTATTTGTTTATGCAAAGGACTCCCCACAGTATTACATATTGATTGATTTATGGAAAAGTCACATTCTATAGATCGGAGTTCAATTTCTAATTGAATTTTAAACAGAAACTATAAGAGATGGGAGCTAAGTATACACACATGCTTCCTAGTTTTCACACTGTGTTTACAATTCTTTTCATTAGATAGAAAAAAATAAGACAAGGAAATGGGCAGGATATTGAGCTCACAGCTCTCTAAGAAGAATCAAAGGTTTTTGAACATGTTATCAGAAAATGCTTTCTAGCACACTATGTTTCTATCTATTGATTGGAGATTTGGCTTTTTGTCTAAAAAGAATTTAAGCATTTGCTGAAGAAGTGCCATTTTAGAGCTTATAGCTCTTCAACCTTTAATTAATGTTTAATTAAAACATTTTAACCTTGCTCTTCAGTTGAGAAAGACTCTCTTTTGATCCTAATTAACAAAAGTATATTGGTAAGTCATAGTGGATAACAGCAGTATCCTGAGTTATTCTTGGATTGTGTGCAGTGCTTAAAAGTTATGCCCAAGACTCAATGTGTACTCAAGCTTCTATGATGATGGGAATAGTAATGCATTAATTAAGCTTATGAAAACACTTATGTTGTTTTCCCCCTAACTTTTATCTTCTCTTGTTTACAAGTATAAGTCAACTATTCTTCACTTGTGTGGTAATTATTGATAAAGTATTGGGTACTCCTTCAGTGCGGCACCTGATTGCATGGCAAGCAAAGTGGAAAAAAACTCCTCCCTCTGTGTACTAATTCAGTAATATAACTCACTAAACTGAATTGCATATACACAATAAAAATTAGAAGTGAACATGGTACAAACGGTAAGTTTGATTAAATAGAAATATCTCTTAGAGCCTAGTGGAAAGCACACAAAAAAAATTAAGCATGACTAAGAAAGCATTTTTAGTAATTAAGAATTACTAAGAAAGGGACTTAAAAGTTATCACAATACCATTGCAGAAATGTATATCTCCTTCAGAATACTGTGTGCCGGTCACTCCATTTCAATCAATGTATCTAAGTGCTAGAGAGGACTATGATAAAGGCTCTCTAAATTATGAACAAGTTAGAGTGGTTGAACAGAAAGCTTTATGCCTTCATCTTAAATTACTAGAATTCAGAGCCATCCAGTGCAAATGACTGACAATAAGGGGAAAAACAGACAAAAGACTATGTTGTCACAAAGAACATAATTCATTTATGGGGAAGGAGGAGGAGTATTTTGTTATGTGATGATGGCCTCTAGTCTATATAGTATTGAAAGTGGGTTAGCCAAATTCATAAGGACAGGTCTATCCATTGCGGCTATTCTAACTATGTACTTACATGTATGCTTGCTTAGTCCTCGAAGAATATTAGTTCTAGGGCGTCTTTCAGAGTCTTTGAGGAATATGTGAACTTGATTATGGGATGTATCTCACAGAGGTGTTTTGGGAGTCAATTTGAGGCATAATGGGCAGCAAAGCATATTGAGTATAGCTGGTTGAGGAAGTTAAGAGGTCATCAAACAATTGAGGATAATGAAGTTGGATGAGCCAAGGCCATAGATGAGGATGTATCAGAATTGAAGAGCAGAGTGTTTGGAGGCAAGGGTCTGGGATCTGGGAGTGGATCGGAAGGCAATCTAAGGATTTAAGAAGGATTTTCACATGGACAGAGCAACAAGGTAAGTGACTAATTTTGGTTGCAAAGTACAGATGGGTGTACTGAGGTGAGACAATTTTAGATTAAACAGAAAATTGCTGTAATCATTGCTGTAATGATGAGAGCATGAACAAGAGTTTTTTGCAGATGGAAATTAGCTATGACAGTTAAAAACTAATATTCAGGATCTTATTAGCCAATGGTGGGACAAATAATCAGCTTATGGTTATTTCAACAATGCCCTCTTTATGAGCTTCCTAGGCACATCTGGTGTACATGCTAAGTTACATGGGTCGTATGTCTTACCTGACAAGCTAGTTCTTGTATCCTTAGAAAGAAGAGTCAGTTATGAATTTTCTAATGTTTACTTGGTTGGGGACACTGGGTCCCAAGTAGAGTCCACAACTGCATGGGAAACATATTCAGTGTGCCACATTCACAATGGCTCTTATGATTCAGAGTGCCTAAGAAAGCATACTAGTACAGTCACCATCTACAGGAGTAATAAGGCTAACATTGTTCCATCTAGGGGTCTATTTTGCTTCAGTGTACACTGCAAGTGCTGAAAATATCTCTTTTATCTTGAAAGTAAGCTGAAACTGGAGTACATATCCCAGGAAATATTATATGAAAGCCAATTAGATGTTCCCAGAGAGGATAATTATTTCACAGTAAAACACTCAGCTCAGCTGCACAGATAGGCAGGCAGAAAACATTTACTGCCAGGTAATTTTTATTTGAAAAGTAGCACATGTATCATTTAATTCATTTTCTGTGTCTTTTTACTGCATATTTCATTAAGGAATGAATCAAGGGCAAGCTAGACAATGCATAACAGAAACTGTAAGTCTTCTATTGGGGGTTCGTTTTTTTAAAAATAAAAAGCAGCTATAGAAGTCTGCAAGGAGAAATACTTCCTCATGTAAGGCAAACAGCCAGCTGGATGACTTTTCCCCTTAAGAATAGCTTAGAAATATTTTTGTAATGTGCTTGTGGCTAGGGTTGTACCTATGTGAAGTGCAATAAGAAAATGACACTGAAAATGAAAGAAAAAACTACTTAGAACTTTGCCAAGTTGCCCCATTTATAGAAAAAATCCATGTTGTGACCTTGATTCAGTTTACATGGATATCAGATAGTGGCACTGAATGAGGAAGCTTATCACTACCCTCATTCAAAGAGACATCCGGAAAGTGACTGGGGTCCAGATGAGCATTACTGTAGGGATATGCATTCAGATATCTCATACCAACTATACAGAGGCTGCTTCTCTGTGTGCAATTTCTTGCTGGACTGATTGGTACTAATGGGCTTAAACATTTACATTAGCATTCCCCAACATGATGGCCTCCAGAATAGTTTAAACCATAACTCTCAGAAATGGCCATGCTAGCTGGGGATGATGGGAGTTGTGGTTCAACTTACCTGGAATATGTCAAGTAATATATGGGTGGGAGGGCAAATTTGCCCAGATGACAGTGATTAACTTTTCCCCATTAAATTGAAACACCTGTTATTATGGAATAAATAAAGCACATGGAGGGCTTTATGCTCACTCACCGGGAGCCCTGATGGGGAGGCAAATGCATTTCTGGGCATGAGATATAAAGAAATGCATTGACTGAATGGCATGTTTTTAAAGTACATACTAAAAATGTCCCATTTACAATTAAGTTGTCAAATACTAATACTAATATTTACTACTACTACTACAATGGAAAGTGACCAAGTATTTCACCAAAAAAATTAATATCAGCTGTGGGATAGCTCGAAGATAATTTTAAATAGTTTAGTTGGATTTTTATTTGTGCTTTCCTCAGTTATTTCTGAGAGTTCCAACATCTAAATAAGTATCAGTAGACATAAGTATTTATGTGATCAAAGTGGAGGGAGAAGATAAGCAGCTTTTTAAAAAGATCTACAGAAAAACTGCTTCTTTAATAATAAAATAAAGGCTACTTTTAAATTAAGCCTTATAAACATTGATCTCCTGATTTTAAAGATGAGAAACTTGAGAAAATAGAAACAGGAAGTGGGACATCTTTTGTGCAAGTCTCACTGAAATGAAGGGGAGCTATTTTCCTACAAACTATTCAATGTGTGGGCTTCTCTAGAGTATACTCACAGGATTTTTCATACAAGTTACTCCAGTGCAAGTGTTATGAACTTGGCATTATCGTTGAGAAAGGATATCTCACATACTTTGACTAGATATGATGTGAAATTATGATGTCATTTGGTGTAATGAAACTTCTATCATACATAAAAGCTGCTGTTTGTCTGATCTCTAAAACTAGGCCAATTATTAGTTACGTTACTACATTTTCAATGTAGACCATACACAACTTGTGTTCATTGTAATAGGAACATTATTCCCTATAGTTGTACTCCACAAACATTTTTACTCTAGAGTAATTTCATTAAAACGCAAGTGCTCTAGAACCATCACATTGTGGCCTAACCTTTGTCATGTACTGCTGTCTTACATGTCTTTTCTTTCATTTTTTTCATATACCAACACACATAAACCTCATTATGTAACTAGATTTGCTTAGGCTTCTTACTGAGACTGAGTTCCCAGTAATCTTCATGTCCAACCGAATTTAACAAAACTGTTGCAGCCCATGCCATTATCTTACTCAGGAATTATTTTTGGTTTTTTCCTTCCTCATAATGCTGCATAAATTGTACCATGTATTAAAAGAGGTTGTCTCTTCCTCTAGATTCCAGAATGTAGATGGTGGAAATAACATGGATCTACAATGTCCGCACAATTAGAATATGGTTGATAGCATAGTGACTGTGGATTTGTGACATAGTGATTTGTAATTGTTAGCATTTGTGGCATGTGTTGATGGGTCTTCCAGGAAGTCAGTATGATTTACTGTGGGCAGCAGCTGTGGGACTCCTGCGTTATTTTTATTTTTTTTTTTTTGAACCAGTGTGACCTACTATTCACACAACAGAAACAAAGCAGTTCAAAAAGCAACTCCCCAAACAGGCAGACATGCTTATTTCTAGGCAAGATCAACAGAGCTTCCTCTTGCAAGTTCTGGTGATATGCTCTGTTCTAGAAATAAGTGTTTTTGCTTGTTTCTGATTGCCTTTTGAATAGCTAGCTCCCTTTTATGCTAGTGATGGGTCCTGAAGGGGCATGGACAAACTAGGGTACTGCCCCATGACTGCAATTTCAAAGATGGATTTCTTAAATAAACCCATACAGCCATTGTTGTAGACAAGACACTTTAACACATCACCCTTCTTTCATCTACAGAAAAAACAAAAAACAAAAAATGCAACTACATTCTTGAACCATGTTATTTACACAATGGATTGTGAAAGGATACAAACTTTTAAAGCTACATTTATATTATTTTTTTTAAAAAAAATATGAATCCACTCAAGTTTAGCATCTCTTTCTTATAGTTTATGCAATTGTCATTTTAGATACAATAATCTGTAGCAAAAAATCATTGTATCTAGAATTTAACTCTGGAAACAAATTTGGGGGTTTACATAGATTTCTTAAATATTTGGATATATACATATGACTTATGAGAGTGTTCTATCATATTGAACACCAAAAGTTTAGTATAAGCTATTCCTTTTTCACAGAGAAACATGAACTACCAAACTTTTTTGTACATTTCTATATTTAGCTGGATAAAAACATAATAGTCCAGTAACTAGAACTGACAAGAATTTAAAATCAGAATCAGAATGATTTACTGGCTAAACAATAAACAAATTTTGCACTCCCTGAAGCTAAATTTTATGATCTGTATTAATAATGAAACAAGCAAATTTTCATCTATTTGATTTTTTTGTCTTAATTGAAAATGTATTGAGGCAAAAAGCTATGCAGAACACAGACTAAGTCTAATTTCCAGACCACTGGAAATCATACTAATCTCCCTCTGATTTTTCATGAGGCATTGTTCACATGTCTGCAAGCCCTGAGGGTTAATCACTTTGAAAAAAGAAAAAAAGAAATCCCAAATTCTCAGGATGTTGAATTTTGAACGCAGTGTCAATCTATTTGCTTATGCATTTTGTTTGCAGAAATATACACAACTCCAGTTGTTTTGAAAAACAACAGTATAAAACTGACAAAAATCCCCAGTAAACATATCTCCCAATAAAATAATACCAAAATTGAACATGCACACAGAAACACAAATATAGGGAAATAATCAGAAATACATAAAACGGTCAAGACAACAATGGGGTGGGGGATAATACAGAATGTCAAAAGAAGCTGCTGGGCTTCTCCTGCCTTTTGCTAGCTGTTGCTTGATTTCACTATCCACACACCAGCCTTTGAAGAAGTATTTTTGAAAAAAAAAATCATTGTTCCACATTTTACCTGTAGAAAACCACAGCTCTAAAATGATCGCAAGTATGTGGAAAATGAAGATTTGTTTCCAATGTCAGCATAACAGCAAATGGCTGGAATGTTTAGAGGATCAGACAGAGCAAAAGAGGGGAGAACAGATCAGTACAGCAATAGAGATGAAGGCAGAATCTGAAACAAAGGCCGAGGCTTATGTGCATGCCGTCCTTCCACCAATCTGTGTTTTGATAAATGGACAGGGCTTATTTTAGGCCACAATCATCAAACCACTTCCACCGTACTAGTAACTGATATTCTTGTTAAGCCAGTGCAATTACTCTGGAAATGCAGCTGCAGTAAAATTTTAAAGAGGCCTTCATGATGTAGGAATCTAGCACTTCGGTACTAAAACCATTTATAAGGAGGCATGTCTCATTTCTTTCACTAGGACCTACTTCCAAGTAGGAATTTGGGCTGAATCTCACCAAACTGGGGAAGGTACAGTAAAATTGCTGAGGAATTTTCAACATTATTACAAACACAGCTGTCCTGATTCCCAGAAGGGCTGTATGATTCAAGCCACTACTGTCTACCTTTAGACATGTTTGACTGCTGCAGAAATATTGGTTTGGAGGGGTTTGGTGTAGCTAGAAGGACAAAGGTGAGGAGGGCATAAAAAGCAGGGAACTGAGAGAAGGTTAAAGGGAAGGTGTACCAGAGAATAAAAAAGAAAATGGAATATTCCAGAGAATGTGAACAGCAGGCATGCTATTCGTATAAAGCTTAACTGAGTTAAAACACAGATGTCCCTAAAAGAAAGATACCCCTTCTTTGCCTCATTCAATATAGAGCAGCTTTTAGTCAAGATCAAGGGAGAAAAATTACTTAATTTGTCTGCAGATAAGACATAGGCTCTAAAAATAGTTTTGCCTCTCAGTTCACATCGCTTTTGACTAAAGAATCTTCTGAGAACATGTTCAGAAAGCTGAAGTATTCTTTGTGTAATTCCAGGCCCGCAACTGTTTCTGGATACAGATTTGAAATGAGGGTTCTACTTGGACATTCAGAGACAAAGCTTCATACAGTTGTTTTTCATTATTGTGACAGGAAAAAACCTTCTGCAACAAAAGGTGCCACAGTTCAGAAGCTGTAACTATATTTGTGGGTGGTCCAAGTAACAGACTACTTTCTCTATATGACTGCTCCTACAGCTAAGAACAGTCATGTAGCAATACATGGAGAACTCTCTGATTAGGCACAGAGTCAAGAGCACTAATTAACTTTCTGATTTTTTTAAAGATCTTGCACATTTGGAAAGCAAAGACTACTTTTTGGAAGCACACCATGAAATGTGATTTCCCTAGTGAGAAATGCCTGAATTGGTATGTGAGGGGCCTGAGTGAGAAATCTGGAAGACACCTATGACCTCATCTCTCTCTCTCTTTTACCATTTCCCTATAAGTATTGCAGTACTTAGTCATGCAGGTTATAATCTTCTAATCAGATTATGTCTTCCTTTACAGCACTAGTGGCTGGATCCCAAATACTTCACTGAAATTATTCCTTTCAGCATACAGGCACACCCATACATGCAAACACTTTCATAGGAAAACATAAAGCTTTAAGATTAGGTCCCAGATGCTCAAACCCTATACATTCTGTTGATGTAAACATAAGCATCTGTACATGTGAAATATCCCTTCCAAGTTCCCACACAGGTACACAGACACATAGACAAACATTGTTAGCCATGCAAAAGTAGGTGAAAGACCCCTCACTTGCCTTTCAGAGAACAGAGCAGCACTCATAACCATATAAAGGACGCACAGGTCTCAACATGACAGTGTTGGTTTTTTATATGTGCCTGATGCACAGCATCTGCTCTATTCAATCTAGGAACAAAGTGCCTACTTTGCCACAGACATCCCAGCCAGAACATGTGTGATGTTCCAAATCCTGCATCTGCAGAAAATGAGGATTCACATGCAACAGACAGCTTTAAGCTATTAAAGAGAAGAACATGAGGAAGGTTTATGAATGACTGAAGATGCATATTGACTACGTTGTATTGACTAGCATCTAATGCTAGCATTTGTTAATATAATGCTAGTACTATGAAATCTGTCTGGCTTCCCAGTCTTTTCCTACATTTCATAAAGACAGAGAGAACATATAACATGAAAATCCCTCTTCTTTACACATTAAAAGATTAATGAAACCCTTCTGTCATCCAGAGGAAAGGGTACATTATGGGGTAAAGGAAATAACATCAAGCATGTATTTCTATATAAGGTTGTTCTCAACCACTATGACCAAGTCTCTCCTTGAAAATATTCCAAAGCCCCTCTTCAGATTTTGTAATATTGTCTCTCAGAAATTACATTCAAAAGGGCAAAGGTACCTACCATAAAGCCTCTAAGAAATTGTACAGGAATTCAGTCCTGTATTTCTCACACAATGACCATAGCTATTCAAAAATGAGTAGAGATTGAAGCACCTCTTCCTTCATGTTCCCACCCTTTTTCATTAAAATGGAGACCAGAATGGGACATGTTAAGCATGGTTACAATAATTAATTATTATTAGTTATATAGTGTTTCTCTCCAGTGGATTTCAAAACATATCCTATACATTTATTAAAACAAGGAATTATCACTGTTAATAGGCTGAATGGAGAGCAAGTAATTTAAAGCTGTATTTCCAAAACAGAGAGAGGGAATGATAACTTGCAAACTCTTGGCATGACTTGTATATGGTTAGTTTTATTAATATTCCCACTTATGAGTGCACAGATTGGCTCGTACATACCTCCCATAAAGAGCAGGGGTGTTTGTGCATGGATTTTTGTATTGTGCTTTTTGGCAGAAGACTAGAGCTCTTTCCTGATGTCATCAAGACAATCAGAAGGCTGAGACAGAGCACAATATCTTAAATATTGGGGCTTTAAAATAACATTTATATTTGGGATTAACTTTTATTTACAACAGATCTTACTGCACTGATTTTTTTTGTTAATTTGTAGTGGCTATGCACTACTAAAAAGGTCACATTTAGCCTGTCTTCAACCTGATCTTTGCTCTTTTGGTGCACTGTAGCCACTGTGGACACAATTTAATTTTAATATTTTGCGGCCGCAGGAGTGTCTAAGGGCAAAAATGACACCTCCTGGACTTCCTGAATTTGTAAACTCCTGGTTTACAAGTTGTTTTTATGTTTTCCACCTTTCTATCAATCTAATAATAATCACCAGCATCCGAAGACAATTAACTGGTACAAAACAGATCTAGCTGATTTTAAATTTGAAGATGAATCTGGATGTAATCAGATGCAGAAAAGTAAAGTGAAACCAGCAAAGCATAGGTTAAATTGTCAAGGAATGTTTGGGCATTAGGAATGTAGATAGTGTTTATTTTGCTAATTATACAGTTTGTGATTTGTGGTCTGTTTGAAGTGAATGTAACTTTAGAACTGGTTCTATGTGTTCACACTCTGACACTGCCAAACATAGAATCACAAAGTCATGCTAACAAACATGCACATGCACCAATCATGTACACACATGCATCCATACCTCACAGGCAAGCAGAGATACATGCCAAGAGGTGTAAGCATTGAATAATATGCATCCATCCACAAGCTCAATGATACTTTTAAGGCTTGTGCACACATTATTTAGCCAGGGTGGATGTCACCTGCCCTATATGGGATGTTGTTCCCCCAGTGGGTTATCACTTACCTCTGGTGAATTAGCTCTAGACACTGCTTAGAGCTAGCTTGCTGCTACCTAGAGGTAAACAAAGCAGTTAACCTCTTGGTACAGCAACCAAGTTAATGTGTGCACAAGCCCTAAGACATACACCTGCACTCAAATATGTACAAAGTACATGTGTAAATGTGTGTGATCAGGTAAATGGGTCATATTTTCTGAAACATCCTGAAAAGCAAAAAGAAAGGAACTAAAACCACATACGCATCTATCACTAGTCAGAGACACACAAATTAGTTCACTACAAACACAGCCACTTCATACAGCTGCATACATCTGCAGCTATGATAAAAAGTGCATTTGCAAAAACACTCATACACCATTCATAGCTATTTTGTAGTATAATATTAAACTATAGTCTGAAAGTCTCATGTACCTAAAAGTAAAGACATTTTGAATTTCTTACTCTATCTAGAAACCTTTGATTTTTCATGTGGAAATGCTACTGGATAAGATTTCTTTGAACTCTTCGAGACAATTTGTTTAAAAGTACTAATTTCTTTAATGTTTAATTGAATGATACAGCAATGGTAGTACCAAATATTACCATTAGCATATGGTAGAAAGGTTATGGGCAGAGATGGACAGATCAAATTATTTTTAATGTCTGTCTCTTTTGCATGTTTGTACTCATAAGTCCATTCTTTCCCAATTCTGCATTAATCTGCAATTGTTTTTTTTGTTTGTTTTAAATCTGCTCAAAATTGTATTTCACTACATATCAAATATGCATTTTGGATGTATTTTATCACAAAATACAGATCTGTCAACATATTTTATCCCAAAGTATGCATTCCGAAAATATTCTAATATATAATTAAAATTTTGAGCCTACATGTGCATCACAAAATTGCAAAGTGCAAAAATTCAGAGGTAATCACATTCCACTCCATCCATCTGTCCATGTGTGCAGATTAGGTCAGTTGTATCAGAATTCACAAAAAATTGAATTCCTGAAGCATCACTAGTTGTGAGTAGCCTTGCTGCTGAGGACAGTTGCTTTGTTAGGATTAGTTTATGGGAGACATGTACTTTGGCGTTTGGAAGTAAAAGAGAAAGGGCACAGCTTCCCCAAAAATTGTATAGAAAGGTTACTAAGAGGCACATTTTCAGGAGCAAGTCTGAATGGAGAACTAAAAGCTGCATCAACACTCCTTGTGGATTCAACATGGAACACTTGAAGTGTCAGGGGAAAATAGTAGTTTAAAACTGACACTACAGTGCAGAAAAAAATATTTTCCCACAATGCATATGTATGCAGAAGGAATGAACTATATGTAAGAACTGTATGTAAGAAGCTTTTTCTGCCCCCTCATGAAATTATCAGGATTATTCCAGTTATCTGTATGGAGTATTATGTCAATATACTTGATTTTGCAAAAGATGCTGTCCTTGCAATGACAAAAAATCCTTTATATCTGTTGCATTTTCTTACCCTTTATCTGAGTTTGGACTGGCTTGAATTCTTAGATTGAAATATATACCTTTAAACCATTCTCTGGACTCCTATTGCTATGGATATTTAGAACTTTTTCTTTTCTTTTTCTTTCTACAGTCTCAGCAGTGTTCTAATTTTGAATAATTGTCTGTCATTTAAGCTATTCTGTAGTAAACTGCCTTCAAATGTATGATGCTTGTCAAGACTTTTTACAATCTTCAAACTGTGTTTTCTGACCTACAGTAGATCTCAAAGGACTGGTTCCTACACAAATTCAGACTTAGTATGCAATATTATACATACTTATGCATACTTATGCAAAGTATGCAATATTATACATACTTAAAGCTAAATTCAAAGAGTCTCATTTCAGAGTAGATGTCCATAGGACTGCACTGCAAATACACTGAAAGCTGTAATTATTTCAGAACAACTTCTCTTGACTGATTTTTTTTAAAAATGGTGCATCGAAATATTGTTCAGACAACCACCTCCCAATCAGCCTTGGAAGTAGATTGGGAACCAGAAGGAAGAAGTTGAACAGAAACTAGAATGGTGAAGTAGGCAGAATATTGCATTCCTTATCTTGTTTTGCCTTACCATTTAGCATAATTTCAGTGAATTCAGTGTAATTCTCTGCAGAGATGACACAAATAAGTATTGTTGTGGCCATATAAGAAGTAATGAAACATATTACTGAATGTGAAATGAGAGAAACTAAGCTTCAAGAAAAACTGAAGATGACTTGCAGATTTATTGCTCTGTTAATGCAGCTGGATGTTCTTTCATCTATATCATGAGCAAGTCTTCCTACATCTTCCAGGTTTTTCTTCTGTATGCATGGCTTTAAATTCGCTCAGCCTCAATGGGGATGCATTGTCTTGCTCAAAGTTACTTTATGATTTGTGGCCCACCTACACTATAGTGAAGTTTTTGCTCTTCCAATTCCAGGTGTTTCTTAAGTGAGAAAATAACCCCCACCTCACACACAAACACACACACACACAAATATAATTGTGTTTTCTACTCTTGCCTTCTATTGGTCTGCCAATTAAGTGTTACCCAGGCAAAAGCAAAGTCCCAGGTGGACTTCAGAGTGTTGCTGTTCACTGCATCTATTATATTTCATGACAGAATAATGCAAGCCAAGAAAGAATCACTGTCAATACAGAACTAATCTGAGTGTTACTCTTTGTTCTAACTGCAGCAGGGTTGAGTTTCTACCACAAACTAATTTCCTCAGTTACTAAAGATGCCTGGGTTTGGAATCAAAATCTACCATTATGTAGAGCTTATGAGGAATTGCCCTCCTCTTTTCCCATTCACCCACCATACCCCCAGGCCTCAGGTGAAAAGTAATTCAGCATATAGGCACACAAGGCAGATTTGGTCAGGCTCACAAACAGTGACCAAAGCAGCAAGGCACCCAGTGGTGGGGTGGGTGAAGAAGAGGTGCAATACATGAGCAGACCATTTTGCACTACCAAGGAAAAGGGACACTTTTCAATATGATCTGTAGCTCCTAGCGCCTTTCTGCTGGGGAATGGGTGTGCGGCTGTGGGGTTTCATACCAAATGCCACAAGCAGCCACAGTATTTTGATGGGATAAACTGATTGACATTTCCATTCATTCTCTTATTCAACAGGATTGTGTGCAATAGGATTTCAAACAATTCAGGACAAACTCCATCCTTAACTGATGTAAATTATCAGTGCATCAGATATTGTGCAAAAAGAAAAAGGAAAAGGAAAAATTAAAAAAGAAAAAATCAAAACCAATTAATTTTTCAATAACAAATGTTAGGCAAAGTTTCAAAGGAGAAAATTCAAACATGCCAGGTAACAAAAAACATGTGCAGAATTCTTTTCTGTCTGTATAGTAGGAGGGTAATCTTTAGAGAGGATTCAGGGAACCATCATCAATGCACCTATAAAATTTGGGAAGTTCTTTCTGTAGAGAAGAAAGCAAGCCTTTGCCAGATTTTCAGTTACACAAATAACTGCTGAACTTAGTTCAACCTTTGCCCTGTTTAACTACATTGATGTAATTTTCAGTATCAGTGGATTAATTTTGAGAGCACTAATAGATACCTACTGGTCCTGTGCAAAAATGAAACTGAGTCAAATTAATTGATGACTCTCATTATATGATCTAAATTCTAGAACAGAATGTTATCTGGAATGGGGATCACCTCAATGAGATTTACCAAGTTTTCCTTCCACTTCCAGAATATCAATCACTCATTTATTAGGTAAGTAGTAGAATTGCAAGGTATGTCTTTAAAAGTCTTGCAGTTTAAAATGCAGTTTTCGCTCTTTGATTTATCTAATCACATCTGTTTATATGCATATCACTATATGGAATCCTTTAGTATAGTTGAGATTTGTACAATTTAGCAGCAATTGGTGAGTGTCTCTACATGCCCCCAATTAAAAGAGTGATTTATAAAATGACTTTTGATTGGTGCACCATTCCTCTTCTGGATGAGGCAAAACAAAGTCCTTCACTCCCAAACAGGTAGTATGATGGAAACCAATCATGTCAACCAATGGTTGGTGCATATACACAGAGACCTTATTATTACATTTATATGCCACCTTTTTCTCCTTGCAAGGAACTAAGGCATTTTACAAGGCTCTCCTCCAACAAAAACCCTGTAAGGTAGCTAAGGCTGAGAGTTCATGGTTGGTCCAAAGTCACTCATGGCTGAATGTGGACTGGAACTCAGATCTCCTTAATCCCAGTCCAAGATTCTAACCACAACACCACACTGATGCACACATGCCTTGTGTGATCCAGGATCCAGAGATGGGAAATTTTATCTCATGTAACACATTTATACTTTTGAATAGCACAGCATGTGAGCTAAATTCCTGTCCACGAGGATTGGGGATGGTTTAGTCTTCAACATTATATGCTCTATTGGTGCAAATTGTTCCCAAAGTACTACATGTTAACTGCAAATATGAATGCAAAACACTGGGACTTCAATACAGTTCTAATGCCTTAATCCCAATCTATTCCACTGTGTATCTCTAGTGTATCAATACTATTTGTGTAGAGTTTTCCCATTTTAAACCTCATGCTTCATCCTATTATTATTATTATCCTGACCCATTAGCTAGATAGGCTCTCTGGGCAAGTTATCTATAGCATGTATTTCTAACCCAAGGACCATATATGCCAAATAATCAACAAGTTGTGCTGATGGATTTTACAGTGTCAAAATATGCCCTAAATCAGAAAGTTTGAATGCAATGCACATTTTGGTAGGAGAATAATTTCCCCTGCTATGGCCTTTTCACAAATAATGGAGTAACAAACTGTATGATTCCATATGATACATAACATTTATGTTAGAATGTGGGCACAGTTATGAAGCTTTGTGAGCTTATGATTGAGGGGAAAAGTTGGCAGAAAATTTTTCACATGTGGTTCCTGATGTTCCACCTCGAAAGAGTTGCCCTAAAAGTCTGTGAAGTGGCAAGTATCTCAGTGCTCTGGGAAGTTTAACACAACTTTGGCAAATCAAATTATACTTGTGCTTCTTCTGCAACTTCCTAGGACACAAACCTGCTCTTTCTGCATTCACTCCACATAGTTATCATTGATTTTCCTACTATACAGTTTTTATTCATGCCAGGCTGGTTATGAGGGAAAGAAAAGGATGCAGCAATCAGGAAGTTTTCAAAGGTGTTCCAAAAGGTAAAGAAACAAGCAAAAATAAAATATTCAGAACAACCAAAGAGCAATCCTTAAAAAAAACTTTAAATAAAAAGGGAGGGAGAAAGAAGGGAAGAGAATAAAAAAGAAAGAGATTAAAAAAACTGGAAGAGACAAATGGATGTTAAAAGCAGGCACATTCATGGACAGACGCCAGCTACTTACGTTCACCTCGGTGATTGCTATATCAACAATGCTACCCACAACAATCAAGGCGTCAAATGTATTCCATGCATCACAGAAATAGTGCTGCATGTGGCAGAGAAGCCAAGGAAAAAGAAAAAGAAACAAAGAAGAGAGAAAGAGAGAAAAAGAAGATATATAAAAATAAAGTAAAACCAAAACAAGAAAGAAAGAAAAAAGAAAAAGCATGAAAGAGGGAGAGAAGAGAAAAAAATAAGAAAAGAAAGAGGTTACGTGGGCATATTAAAGCGTCTCTTACCACTGTACAGTACTGCTTGCTGATACCTCTGTAACATGATGGAGGGTATTGACAAAAGCCTGGTTAGTTAGAATGTTAGACTCACACATGTCTGTTTTTCCTTTTATTTTTTGGAGGGAAAAAAGCACGCGTACCCCAAGTTCTGTGCACTTTCACCAGTCACAGCAGTGACGAATGAAAAAGAAGAAGGCATTATGCCCTCTTTTTTTTCCCCCTGGGAGAAGGACGACGGCAAGTTCAATAAAAGCATGACTAGAGGGAAGAAAACATAAACCAGGAAGAAAAAAAAAGGAAACAGGAGAAGGAAGAAGAGAAGGAGGATTTGGTGGCATCCTAGAGAGGGTAGAGTAATACTCACATTAGTTTCACTGAGAATGACGTCTATAATGCTGCCAATTACGATGAGGAAGTCAAAAACATTCCAAGGATCACTAAAGTAACCCTACATAAGGAAGGGGCAGGCAGGATGGGGATTAAAAAGGAATGTTAGACAGACAAAAACAGTTCAAAATTGGCATTAGAATTACTGCCCTGGTACCCTCCAGTAGCTTTAGAAGAGCAGCTTGGACTATGTTTTGCCAAAGAGGTGCACAAGTTGCCATTAATCAAACACACAATCCCATTGAAGCCAAAGGGATTAGATGCATGTGTAAGGACTACTTGTGTGAGTGTACATTGTAGACCAAGAATAAAATGGTTCTTGGACACTTACTAATATAAAGGAACACTTCTCTCTAGTTTTGTTGCAGCTTTCTTTTTCCTTCTTTGAGCTTTATCAACAAAGAATGTTCTACTTTGACATGTGGGCAACTCAGGACTTTGTTGGGTGAAGCATGTTCCCATTTATGTAGAGCTCTAAAATCATCCATTATGGGAAGTAGAGCTTGGACTGTATTTTGAACATGGGGACCAAGCAGTGGAGACTCTGGTCACCTGAAAGCTAATGGGCCCTGTGCTCAGATCAAATCAAAAGATATTATATTTTATATTATATTCAGAAATTAGTTGCTCTATCAAGGATGTGCTGGAGATAGGGAATGATTAACTAGCTGATGCATTTTTGAAAGTTCTACCAAACTCTCATATTTTCCCCTGAACAGATAATCAGGACTATAATCTTTCAAACAGATATTCCTATTTTATATAATTAATGTGCATTTTAATGTCTCCATTACCATATAGTCCTTCCCTATCTCTTTATGGCAATTAAAAATAGATTAATTTAAGGTAGATTGTAAACTAAAGACTGTAATTCTTATGAGTTGCGAGATTTGGTTTGGGTCCCTTATCAAAATAAATTTAAAAAATTTGATGACGGATTGCAGATTGTTTTCAAGACAATTCCTTCCTGCACATCCCTTTTCCAAAATGATCCAGATACTTTTCTGTAATTCTAAGAAATAGCATATCTCCAGACTTCTGATTGTTTATCAGCTTTTGCTAGTTTGGCTTCCCTGTTTCTCCAGCTGTGGCCTGTTTTCAAAGAAAGGGAACACAAGTGGCACAGCGGATGATATTTTTAGTGCAGGGGAGAGCAGGTCATGGGTGGAATGTGAGCTGGAGTTCCCAGGAAATTTTATAAAAAGAAAAAAATGGAATGGGGGGGGAGCAATAGGTTCTAGCACTGACATCTGACAAACCAGGTTTAGAAAACTTAGAGAAAGTTATAAATCACAGCTGGGGCAGATTATGGCCAAGAATTCTCTTCTGAACCCTACAGTGCTATCCACTTTTTTTTTTATAACTGGCTGTCTTTCTGACTGATTTATACTTCTCAGTATTAGAGGAATTATTAGAGTGCTTTGTTGGGGGATGTGGGAGAGGAAGAGAGGATGGAGTTAGAAGGAAGCTAAATATATTTCAAAAGTACACAAGGGAAATTTCCATTTACACCATGGAACACAGACTTGTTTGAAAACTGAACACCTATAATATGGAGGACAAATTTTCAATTTGTTATCCCACTGATAGAAAACTTAATACATCATGACGGGAGAGGAGAATCCAGGAAATCAATATTTGGGAGTTATTAGTCAATACCCAGCCTATAAGTTTCAGAGTAAAGCAGTTAAATTAGTGTCACCGTCGTCTCCAGCATCTCTAGGAACCTGGTAGATCTGGAATAAATCTGTAATTAGAGAGCTAACAATGCAAGGAGGAAGGGAAAAAAATGTGGATTAAAAGGCACAGATAGTATGATTAATAACACAACAAATTCAGTGGATGTTTACAACAGACTAGAACAAGTATGTTAATGATCACTGAACAGATGAGTGCTTGGAAGTTCTCAAGAGGTCAGTGTTTTCATAGGACCTAGCTTCGTCAGTGATCTTAGAGTATCTTGTTCTTATTACTAGGAGCTAAATCATGTCACCTTTTATTTCCATCTTTCCAGCATCTATGACAGATTACTTAGGGCTAAATCAAATGTGACATGTGTCAAATGGTTTGTCATTCTGTAATGGTCTTTTTAAAAAGTTGCTAAAATAGGGAGCAGGTGGGCAAGCCTGATTGGGACCAGGGCTCTGGTTAGGGTGGGGGCTTTACCCATTTGCCCTGTTATGGTCCCAACTGGAATCAACCCGGTTGGGAGTTTTTCTATCATTGCAAATAGCAAGCATGAGGCAATTTACTTGGAGTCATAAAAGGGACAAAGGGATAAAGCTCCCCCATACCCTAATTTCAGCCTGGCTTCCCTTTCCCCTGTACTGTTGCATTAAAAAGTTATACAAAAATAAGCTATATGAAAAAGATATAGTTGGCTTTCTGGCTATGCACAAACTTCACTTTTTTATAAGTCTTAGAGTGATATTGTAGGGTGGTCATTGCTTGTAGTGTACAAATTCATATTGTGTCCACAATGGGCTCTTGTCAAATCAGTTCTGTTACATTTTCAAGCTGTGCATTATAAAATTTAAGCTGAGCTTCTGCAAGTACAATTAGCATTGTTGCAAGACTTAATATGAGTAATTTAGTGTGACAGCCACAAACAATTATTAAATATTGGCTGTGGTGAGTACTGTGCTATCCCATCTTCCAAAAGCTCAGGCATTTGTAAGCTGTCCAGAGATGAACCGTATTGGACAGGATAAAAATATCCTAATAAATAAATAAATATTAAGCCATTAAAACACAAACACATAAGCATACGTATTAGTATGCCAAATGAACACTACTGTATCCCAGTAAGGAAGAAAAGTTTCCTATAGGAGTCAAATTCAGTAGTCCAAGAACAGGACACAATCCAGTCTACTGATCTGTAAGTCACTAGGCAAAGTAACTACTTCTTGGAAAAGAGACCTGACTAATCTTCCTTCAGATACACAGCAAGGCACTTCCCTATATTAATTATGCAAGTACGATTATCAAGCTACTGATGGTGGATCCAGGCTACAACAGAGTGGCAGTAAAAGAAAAGCTGTTCCTATTGTTCCACATCAATAACTATCTGTACTTAAAGGAAGTGCAAAGAGATCAGACGGTAGAATGTTTGAAAATGGCTTTGGTTTGGTATCAGAAAGTGAGGTATCCATGGCAGAACTAACTTTGGAAATATCTGCCCGTTTTATGTTCTGAATCCTTGATGATGGATAGGACGAAATACTTTGATTCCTTTTGTTAAGATATACTGAAATATATGCCTTCAATCGGGTTGTATCAAATTTAAAATATAGCAGATTTTGTGACTAAATCCATCTGATAGATTTCCTTTCATGGTCAACTAGGAAAACCACCAAAGCCAGTGAAGAGCAGATTATTCACTGCACCAAATTTTGGCCTTAAGAGAATCTGAGAACATGGAGGAGTGCACTCTTGGGGGATACAGAAGTTATTACTGTGAAAATGGATGCTCACTTGAGGTGTGCATAAAATTTAGGGCAGAATATGGTTTCCATTGTAGGAGTTGCATTTCTCCCCACATCAGGAACTCCTGGGTTTGATTTTTACACCAAATGGTTCTGGTTCCTTCCTGAACACTGACACAGTTGCTCTGTGTTTACAATGAGGTTATCAAATGTCCCTCTGTCGAGTTTCCCATCTGTCCACTTCAGTGGATACTGCTGCATATCCTGTCACCTTTGGAATATATTGTTAACCATTAACAAAGCTGGAAGAATTCAGCATTTGCCCTTGTTTTGATTATACATGGAGATATACAATCTCAACTATCATTCTGACATTTCAAGTAAGGCTTAAATATAAGGTCATGCCTTTAAAACCATTCTCTAATCCTGCCATTGACCCACCTGTAAGAATAATAATACTGTTTTTGTAGTCATTACAGGTCAAATAAATAATATAGCCAAGTAGTTTCAGAAACACCCTATTGGACTCACCTGTATATAAATCCTTCCTTAAAAAGCTAATCTTTCTTCCTGAATGGCTTTGTTTTGCTATCAGAGGGTAAATTGTTATCAATAATCATCAACACATATTAAAAGGAGAGAAATTTCTATCTGGAAATTGTTTGCTAGGCTAGCAGAAAGCTCTTTTAAGCCACATTTGTTGTCGCATGAATGGTTCATGAAGGGAAAAGCTAATTGAGGAAGGAGTTTCAATCTGAAAAGAAGGAAGCATTTTCCCACCAGAAACTTTCTTGTGGGTTCTTTTTCTCCCAGGAGAATAAGTTAGAAGGTCCAACTGAGAACTAATTGATGGCATTGTTTATTTTTGCAACTGAATATTTAACATGTAACATTAAATTTCTTGACCAGTAGAAGCCCTTTTGCTTTCATATTCGAGGTATGGTTATGTTATCATTATGTGGAAGTCCCAAGAGATTATTCACAACATTCTGGTGGGAGTTTCTTAAAGGCACATAAAATACTGAAATCTTTTTTAGCAGAGGAGGACAGGAGGCTGAATAGTTTTCTTATGAAATACACCCTTTTCCAGTGAAGTCCCAAGAGAGAATAAGTCACCCCATGATCAATTAGTTAATATACTGTAGATGGCTGGTGTGGAATCTCATTTGTGCAAGGAAAGGAGGTCAGAAGTGCTCAGTGTTCTTGCTGATCCCCTCTTGGTTTCCTTGCCTACTGAAATCAACAAGGAAGAAGCCCAAGGGTTTTGTGAACACTGTATCACTGTATTATCTGAAGACACTACTCTTACAACCTGTGCAACTGAGCTCAAAGTGTGATGTTAAGCAAGTCTTGTTAAAAGTAGGGGCAACACCATCTGGAGCATATTTCGAGGTCTAAACAGAGAGTCTCTTGTTGTATTAAAGATCTCTTGGAGAAAATAATCAGTATATTTAAGCACTAACTAGTCTGCCCTCTGCATAGAAATCCAGTAAAATGTACAGGGATTAGGAACATTAATTCAAATCAAGCTAGCACCAGAGTTTCGGGCTCAACTTATTAATTATTAATAATTTCATAAGCCAGGAGAATTATGTAGATAATGCTGGATTTTAGGGAAATAAAGGCCTTTATGCCTAGTTATATTCTGAGGCTTCAAAGTGTGTGCTGTCCTCTCCTTTGCAAACATGTAAATGCATGTACCAGGACTCACCAAGGTTTAGCATTGGATTGGTTAAGTACAGCTTTATCAAACATTTCAGCACCAAACCACAGTCCTGTATGGAAATATAATCCAAAATATCAGGAGGGGCCTGGTCAGGAAAGGTTGACTTACTGTGAAACTTCCAATTACTTGGATTTGCAGAAAAAGGATACTACTGCTTACAGAAGCTAGTTTATTAGGTACATGTGAAAGAGCTTTCTCCTGTATCACTCACAAACTGTGGAATGCTTTTCCTTTGGGGTTAAGATTGATCCCCCTCTCTCAGCTTTGTGAAATGGAATTAAGAAATATTCTTTTAATTTTAGCCATTTAAGAGTTATTAGTAGTTTTAATATTTTTAATATTTGAATATAATTTTCTTCTTATTTTTAGCTTGCTGTTGTTTTATTGTACTGTTGTATATTGCCTTATGACTTTTGTGGAAAAGTGCTATAAAATATTCCAAACAAACAAACAATTTTCAGAAACTGTGAAGTACATACACACATACACAGACTTTTGCTTCTTCTTGGATAATCTTTCCACTTCCTGTGTTGATCCAAGATCTTGGTAACTATGATTAATTAACCAGCTGGTCTTGTTAAATTTGAAGTTGGTATAATATTTCTCCCTTGTGCTCAACTTATTTTGGAAACGGTACCAGTCCACCTCCAAAAAGGAAGCAAAGACATGACATGCAATTTCTTTCCATCTCACCCTCTTTGCCACCATCTTCTAAATTTGCCCTAGTTTGTCAATATCCTTTTTAAACTGTGATGCCCAAAATGGACACAGTAGTCCAGATGAGTCTGACCAATAAAGAATGGAATGGTGCCATTTTTTCTTATGATCTGAACACTATGTGTTGATGCAGAACATAGTAGATGGCCCGGGAGGCCCCCTTTGCCTCGCTCTGTTTCTATAGTACTTCTGTTGATTCCATTAGCCTTTTTAGTTGCTACATCATACTGCTGATTCATGTTTTGCTTGTAATCTACTCCAAGACCTTTTCACATGTGGTGCTGTCAAGCCAAGTCCATTCCTTGACACTTCCAGTTAAAGAGTCAAATAAAGGTGATCTGAGAATTTGGAGAACCACCACCACCAAAGTAGGTGGCATCAGTCAATAATCTGACTCAGCACAATGCAGCACCACATGTTCATACATGTTCAGCCAGGTCATACAATGTTCTGATAAGGAATGGCCTTCTCCCTTTAACTTCCCAGATCAACTCATCTTAATGTGAAGTTGGGGCAGAGGTGTACAAGCATCACAAGGTGACTGTGTTTGTACAGCAGAAGTTTTGTGTGAGCATGCAATGCAAATTTTACATTAACTGGCACTTTATGGATTTAAAAAACAATCATGTCTGTCACCATTAAGGTGGGAATGTAAAATTGGAACAGTCAAAATCACACAGAAATTAATAGAATATATGGCTTTACACTCAGATCTGCTAAAACAATTTTTTAACTACGGGACATTGTGTCCTCCCTACTTTACATATCTTTATTACTGAAAATTTGTCATTAAGCTCCTAATTTGTCATTAAGCTCCTATCATATGGAGACAGTCACTATTTCTGAACTTCAGGCAGTTCTAAGAAGTCTGCAAGCAAAACCAGTCAAGAATTTCCACATAACTGAACCATAACAGAAACCTTCTAAAATTTGCAGATCTAACTTCTGTAGTCCGATGTTTACTTTGGCCAATGACAGAATACATGAGGCAGAGTTACACTTGATGCTCCAAGCTTCAGCTTCAAAACATACACGTGCACATGCATGTACCACTCCATACTTAAGAGTCCCTGGCTTACTAGATGTTTCTGATAAGGTGGAAGAGTGCGTGTATGCAATAGCTGAATCTGCATGCATGAAAAGTGCAATGTTCTAGGTTTGCCCTCTCTTTTCCTTCTCGAGGAAGACAGCAGCAGATGCTGGCACAGATGTGGCATGGATGTGGAACAGGGACAACAATACGAGCACCAAGAATGCCCAACTGTTTGTCATACTGGGGCAAATTCTGCCATCCCCCATAAACAATAAATGGGGAATGGAGGCAATACAGAAGTAGTCAGCAGATACACGGGAGCTGTTTTCAATTGTTGATTTATGTGTGGAGCACTAAGGCATAAACAGACTTCATTAGACCTTTGCTACCTCTTATGGAATGAATTCTAGGTGCTCAGAATTTGGTGCTAATGCTTACTCCCAAGTAAGCCAGTCCCTCTTACTCATGAGGAGACATATGCAAGATGGATGTTGTTATAAGTACTGTTATGTTTCTTATTAATAAGGCAGGATTTTTGGAAAAAGTTGAATAGGAAAAGGTCTGGAAAGAATTCCTATACAAATTAGGTTAATTGGCATTGATTTTTTTCAGTTTGCATCTGAAGATTTTCACACTAATTTTCAATATTGTCTTCAATATTTGGATAACAGATACTCTTTTACTTGCTGTCAGTGTAGTACATCCACATGCTCAGTTGGACATGCCCTCTATGACTGCCCCTGGCTATTTAAAGCTTAGCATTAGTCTCTGAGCTTCATGGAAGAAGGTATTTCTGTAGAATGGTACAGTAGAGATAAATTCTTGATTTTAGCTAAATTACTCATACACTATTATTTCAACCTTAGTGCATCCTGACTCACTATCCTGAGAGAATCAAGTACATGAATACTGGGAATACTGCTGAGCATCAACAGGAACTGACATCAAGCAGAGATAATGCATGTTCTATTGAAGCTACAATGCAATTTAGCCATAACAGTATATATCAGTGATAGCATTGTCAAATATGAGAAGAAGGAGAAAAGAGCTGCCTAAAGAGCAAAGCTTTTTACCTGGAGCAGCACCTTTTTACACACTATTTGTCACTGATCCATTAATTTGGGTGGTGGGGAACAATAGTTATTACTAGTTGACTAGCCTGTATATTTATTAACTTGATGCCACAGAGAATGAAACACACCACAATTTACAGTTCAATCTTCAGCAAGCAAAGGAGACAAGCTTTTAATTGTGAAGTTTGTCCCAAAGGCACAAATGTTCTGTAGAAACATAATGCTTATTTTTACTTATCCAAGAAGAAAACAACTGCATCCTTTCAAAGTGACATTCACATGCTTTATGTTATCTACATCTCCTCTCCAATCCATGCAGCTTTTCTTACTCAGAAATTAGAGAGCCACTGAAAACACAGTGGTTTATTCAAGTGCCATATCATCCCACCCATTTATTAAATATATTTGTAGTCTATCTCATAAGAAAGCAAAATGATTGAAACAGCAATATACAAACAAAATAAAATAGGGCTTGAGGATTAAAGTCTAACTAAAACTCAGACCAGCAGCTGATAAACAGTAAACCCTAAAAGCAAAGGAAACAGAGTTAAGTCATGGGCAAATAAACCCATTTGTACCTGGCAGTCATAGATGTGGGCACTGGGGATATGGACATTGGAAAGACATTCTAAAGATACTGCCACTATTCCAAAAGCCTGATCTCCAGTGATGATACACCTGGCCTCAACAGGTGGGAATAAGAAGGAACTCTCCAGAAACCCAAAACCCAAGTAGGTACATATGGGAATGGGCAGTTCTTGTGATATCCTAGTCCTAAACTACAGAGTGCCCTATAGGATAGCACCAGACCTTTACATTTCACTTGTAAATACCTAAAAAGACATTGAAGCTATTTCAAAACTGGACATATGTGTTCTACACAGCCTATGCTACCCAGCAGCCTAGGCCTGCATTTTACACTAAATGAAATTTCTGAGCAATCTTCAAACATAGCCCCATGTAAAACATACTGTAGTAGTCAAGTCACTGAAACAACGCACTGTTTAACAAGACACCGAAAACTGTATTCAAGCTCCCTCTGGCAGAGCTAGACAGGATGAGCTACAGTTGGTTTCCTATCTAATCCGGTGAAAATCTTCATATCACTGACACAACACAGGTATCCAGTGTAATGGCTGGATCTAATAGTATTTCTTAAGTGATATTTAAGGGGGGGTGCTACTGTTCATGATTGTTTCTTGCAAAATCTGCATGGATTTTGCCTTCTAATGCAATGTTTTTCATGTCAACCTTCATACATATCAGTCAGTGAAGGGAAAATGCTACAATAACAATTAGTCTTGACCTAATCTACTTTGACGTTCTTGATATCTGCTTGGTGTCCATAGTAGATAACTACATACACAGCAACTAATAAGCAGCTTTCCTCAGTCACTATCAGTTTTGAGAGCTTGTCCATACAATGGAATTAAGAGTCATCTTGATAGATATTGTATTTATGACTACTAAAAATTTTAAAATTCAGTCCCCAATTCCTTGCATATCAGCTTTCAAAGGCTATATAGTCTATTTAAATATCATTGCAGATATCCTTAGTTACTGAATATAAAATGTTGGTTGAATTTTCAATTATACAGAATTTCAAGAAGAGTGTTTTGAAACGTACTGTTTCAGCTCTACCCCAGCTATCACTGACTGATATATTTCCAGCCATTTGCTTCTGTTTTAGTGATGTTTCATACTTCTGATATGAAGTCTCCTGAGCTCACAAATTTAGGATTCCCTATGATGAGTAAATCACCTTCACTGTAGCATTATTCTCTTTTTGTGTAGCTGCTGTCCCTGCAGGCACTATTGCAAGTCAGATACCAGGATACCACCCTAGTGAGTTTTTTAACACTATGTAAATAATTTTAAATACTAAATTATTAAGTATAATAGCAAATGTAGTGCTTCCCATATGTTGCACATACTTGTTCATATCATTTGTAATGATATTATTAAAACTTTTAACTGCTAGTCTGGAAGCAAACCTGTCACAATGTTGCAGAAATGCACCAATTCCCTGGGTACATTCATTGTGAAAGAAAAAGTCCCCCTTTTTCCCTGTTCAGTTTTTCATACTGGATTTAGTCTGTCAGCTTTCTTATAAATCAACTATAGGATTGATTATATGGCAAAGGCCTTTAAAAAAGGATGTAGTGCAATATAGGCATATTAAGTGGGCAGTGGGGGCAAAAAGTACAAATCCCTGTATGTTATGTAGTTTAAACTCAGTTCCCAACTCTGCAGCAATGCAATCCAAAAATGCCAAGACATTTCATAAAGCTGCAATTCATAATCCAGTCTAATCCATATGTAAAAAATAAGCCTTATGTCTATCAACTCAGATGGCTAAATGGAGAGGCAATCTTTCTATTTTACCCTTCCAAAGGACACTTAAGTTTTTTCATATCTACATATTAAAGAGCCCTCAATTTACTTTTTCAAAGCAATATAATGCTACTTAAAAATCTGTGGTGGGCTACTGTCTTGAAAAGGGTAGGTTGAAAACACTCTAAAATGTACATGATTGTTACTACGTTTACCTCATTCCTGCTGCAGCTGTTCAAGTTCTGAATCGTGTGAGTTGGAAAGGGGGTGGCAGCCACACAATTAAGCTAACTTTCAAACATCCAAATATGTTCACTTTTTATTTTTATCATTTGGACATTCTTTTAGCTTGTTGTTTAAACACTTCAGGGAGGGGGATTGCTCCAGCCCTGCCCCTCTTGCAATATAATCTTTATAAATCTGAATTAATCAATGAATAAGTGAAATTCTAAGTAAAGGATTTATTACTACACACAAAAACAAAGTAAAGCAAAGGAAAATGGTTCCAAATCTTCACTGTATGTTGTAAGTTGTCTTAAGCTGGTTTTATCCTAAAAAAATCTACAAATATGCTACAGTAGTAAGGGGAAAAGAGACATACATTCCTATCCCTGTGCGGTAAATAGGAGAAAGGGATTTTTGGAAAGCCAGAAAAATGTGGTTTTCTGGAACTATTATGCACATACTAAAAGCACGTAGTAGCTGCCTGCCAGTCCCATTCAATTTATTCTGTAAATTAATTAATTAGATCTTGGAATCTGTGACTGATACTACAGTAAGCTATAAATCTACATAGGAATGTTATTCTTTTCAATTGGTAAGGCTTTTAGCTATAAAGCAGTTTCCCGCCTCTATCTTAAAGAAAACAGCTTGTTCACTTGGTTAGGATATAAGCATCCAGATATAACAAAGAAAAAGAAACATAATGGAGTGCTTCTCATTGTCCTAGTTAGTGACTGCTTGGGTGGATTCCAGAAACTTTCAAGATTTCCCACCCAGTGGGCTTAACAGCATGGAAGCCTACAGCTGCACTTACAATTCCAGCTAACAGATCTTTGATAAAGATACTGTAGATGTGATAAATTCAGTAGCATACCAAAGGATAGATGGCTAAACAGTTTTTGCAACAAATGAAACAAGATAATCCATGTAGTCACTTCAAGCTGTTTGTTACCTCTGACAGCTAGGTAGCATAGAGCAGGGTAACATCCCCAGACGCATATGGCTGCTGGGCTTCTCCTGATTACAGAACAGAGTCTAGCCTAAGGACCAAATGACATGTTATATGTGTCATTTTAAACTGGGGTAGAAGAAGGCTAAGATAGATAAGCTGCTGGGTGATATAAAGCGAATTGGCAAGGATTTCTGACTCCCAATCATTTAGCAATGGCAAGAACTGAATGACTACTCCAAAATATACTGCTGAAATGGAGAATATGTATGTAGGAGGGTGGGCAGTGACCAGAACTGGATTTTGGTATAGAAAGACTGAATTTATGTCAGTTCTGGTATTCAAAGCAAGTTCCTAGGTTCAGAATGCTTTAATTGGAAGCGTATGTCTTTTGCATTTGGCTCCACTTTGTGGATCTCAGGGTTCTGCTAAAAAATTAAGTGAATCCTACAAGTCTGAAATCTCCACACCCTGTTGTAATCTACAATTGTCAATGTGGCAAGCAGGAGAAATGATCTACATTAGGTATATGGAAAGATGATTTAATTTTTCCCTGCTCTAGTCCCAGCAAATAGTGCCCCCCACCCCAGTCACAATTTTATTCAGATGAGAAGATTCTATTGGTGCCTATGTGGATTTTTCTGTTGAGGAAATGAATGATTTGGGGCAAGAGACTTGGTTTGAAGTTGTAGAAGTTGTACATAGTGCAGCCATAAATACAGTGGTACCTTGGCTCACGAACTTAATCCGTTCCAGGACTCTGGACATGACCTGAATTGGTCATGAGCCAAGTTAAATTTCCCCATAAGGTTCAGTGTAAATAAGGTTAATCCATTCTGTAACCATTTTTTAAATCAGAAAAATGTGAAGCAAAGTGACAACAACAAAGATCGCGGCCACCTCTCCACCCCAAGCACAAGCGTGGTCATCCCCCTGCCCCCCCCCGCACGATCGAGATCGCACCTGTCATCCCCGTACACGCCTGTCCTCCCTGCAGGCTCCTGTCATCCCGGCACACACCCATCATCCACGTGCAGTGGGGGGTGGGGGGGAGAAACGGGCGTGATTGTGGCGCGCTGGGGGAGGAAGAGACAGGTGCAAACAGTGCGCTGGGGGAGGGAGATGGGCACGATCTCGGCCATCTCCCTCCCGTCCCTAGCACGATTGTGGCCATCTCCCCACTCAAGGGTGGGGTGAGGAGATGGCCGCAATCATGCTGGTTGGGGGGGGAATGGGTGATATTGCACCCATCTTTCCTGCAGGAGCACGCCTGTGATCACGCACGCCTTCCCAGCACGAAAGCAACTGTGATCGCAGCCATCTCCCCACCCCCCTGAGTGGGGAGATGGCCAAGATATTGCGCCCATCATTCCCGCAGGAGCGCGCCCGTGATCATGCAAGTCTTCCCTGCGTGAACGGAACTGCGATCACAGCCATCTCTCCACTCGGGGGGTGGGGGAGATGGCTGAGATCTTGGTTGCTACCCAATGCAGAGTTTGCGACCCACGTCAAAATTTTAATGAAATGTTTGTTCGTGATCCGATTTGTTCATGAACCATGGCGTTCGTGAGCCGAGGTACCACTGTAAATACATATATGATGCACTACTACCATCTTATAACTTCAGGCCAAGCTACAATGCTATGTTAAATCCATGACTGCTTTTAACGTATCTGCTTTTTTTTAAAAGGAGTACCCATATTTGATGGCAGAAAAGGAAAGGAAAGAATGCTTAGAAAAACATAAAAACACAAGATCCCTGTGGGATCAGACCAAAATCTTATCCATACCAGTATCTTGTTCCTGCAGTGGTCAACCAGATGCCTATGAGAAGCCCACAAGCAGGACATGTGGAAAAGACCTCTCTCTCACTGCTAATGCCCAGCAACTGGTATTAAGAGGCATGTTGCTTCCGATCCTGGATGCAGGATATATAACCATCATGACTACTAGGTACTGACAGCTTTATTCTCTAAGAATTTGTCTAATCCTTATTGCTAAAATGGATGCAGTTTTTTCACAGTTGCCACACTCTGGGTCAACAGTTTTATTAAGCCATTCACCATGGCTTCAATGTCTCTGTCTTGATTGACCACTGCTGGCTCAGACACCATCAGGATATATATGGCATAAGAACATTTTGCCTCCCAGTTAGAAAGCCCAGCTTTCTGTTGTTCAGAAGAAGGAAAGGATAAAGGAAAGGATTCTCTTCAGTTTCTCAGTTTTAGGGTGACTGCAAAAGAGGCAAGTTGAATGTCTTTCTATTGTAACCATGATTCAATTCACCAAAGCCCTGCCTCTTATACTGACCATGATGCTTTGTAAAGATGTGTATCTTTCACCCATTCATCTCTTCTGAAAAATTAAACTATCATAGCACTTATACGACCTCAAAGTAGGATGGTGTGTGTGTGTGTGTGTGTGTGTGTGTGTGTGTGTGTGTGTGTGAACGAGAGAAAGAGAATGCTCTTCTGACTCTGTACTCAACTCAAAAATGGAACACCCTTCCAAGCACAGATTGAGACTCCAGTCCAGACAGTAACTGCTCAAATCCTAAGTAGGTGATGAAGCAGAATGAGGGATAGTCTGGGATTTATTACCTTTCATATCCTCCTGTCCTCTCTTGGACCACAGAGAGAAACCCTGATCAGAAATACCTACCTTGGGTTTAAAGGCAATTAATTTCAGAACCATCTCAACAGTGAAGAGGCCAGTGAACAGCATGTTGAGGATGTTCATTGCTTCTTTGAAGATACAGCTCTGACCATGGTGCTAAAAAAAGCCAGTATATTGAGCATGTTGAAAAATGGATTGTTACGTTACATACATAATCACCTGCCCTTTCTGAAAGGTTCCTAAAAAAGGTTTCCCCTCCCTTCTCCATCCCATCATCCCTAAAATATTTACTGGATTTTAAGGACACAGTCTTATCAGTTGAGCTCTCCATGACTGGAACTTGGAGGTATCCTACCATTTAATGCAAGGCAAGAAAAGTAAAAGGTGGTGTTCTTTGCCTCCCCATCCTCCCAAGTTACAGATTTGGGAAGGCAGGCTGGAAGAGGCTCAAGGTAACTCATATCCTGGTCTTTCTGTCTTCCTTCTCTCCCTGCCCACTAGAATGCCTCCTTTTCTCCCTTTTTGAGGTCAGTATGTTTCTCTCTTTGGCTACAGTGGGGTGTGTGGGAGAAATCTCTGACTCTCCCTTCCAAAGTTGAAGCACTGTCCATGGCCTCAGAGGAACTTTATGAGCAATCTATTGTCCTTGGAATGCTCTCCCAGGGTCCATAAAATTGCTTTCATTTTGAACTGGGATCTTTTCTGCATACACATGAAATCCTGTGCTCTATGTGCTCTAAAGACAATCCGAATACTTCAAGTGGTCCAGAATAGAGCCACCAGGGTCCAGCAGGTATGAACATAGAACCCCAGTCCTTTTCCACCTACACTGGCTTCCAGTTGAAGCCTGGGCCCAATTTAAGGTGCTCGTGATGACCTATAAAGCTCTAAATGGCTTAGGGCCTGGTTACCTGATGGAGCATCTCCTTCCATATGTGCCTGCCTACCCCTTAAGATCTGGGGCAGATGGCCTTCTCCGGGTACCCTCCCTGAAGGAGATTAGGAGGGGGACTATCCGGAGAAGGGCCTTCTCTGCGGTGGTGCCCCAGTTGTGGAATTCGCTCCCCAGAGAGGTTTGTCTGGTGCCGTCACTTTATTCTTTTCAGTGCCAGGCCAAAACCTTTTTATTTTCCCAATGTTTTAAGACCTGACTGTTTTAATTGGGGTTTTAGTATTAGTTGAATTTTAGGATGCTGTATTTTAAATTTTTTATATTTTGTATTGTTAAACCATCCTGAGACTTCAGTAATGGGATGGTCTAGAAAAGTTTAAAAAAAACAAAAATCCCTACTTCATATCTGTCATGGGAAACTCGTATTTCCTATCTTGGTTTTAGAGTCTGTATTCATATGGCTCTCCATCTCAGTATCAAATATCTGATATACTTATGTTTTCATCAGTTGCACTTCTAACAAATAATCCTATAACTATTAGAATTATAACTGAACCAACCAATTCCTCTTATCAGAATATTAATACTAATACCACAGGCAGGCAAGCGCCATTTCAATTTCCTATTCACAATTTCAGTCCTTGGGATATAGTATATGCTTAAGTACAGCTAAAGAAAAATCTATGTTGCAGAAATTTATACTAATTTAATTTTTAACTTGTATAACAGCATTTGAGAATGTATGCTTTTACAGAATCCTAATGCAATTAAGGAAAAGCAAAGGAGGTGTGGACTTTAAAAGACAATGTTATTTCTGTATGTAAAAAGTTTGCAATGGTATTTGGCAGATAGGTTTGTTTAAACAGAATTTGCTTATCTGACACAAATTGTTCTGTTCTCATGGAACAAAGGGAATTCTTTTCATCACAGAATTTTAGTACTCTATTCCTGGAAAACCTACTGATGATGGTTGAACATTAGGTCTTTTCTAAAGCCTGCCTCCTCAGCCTTTATTTTCTTCTTCTTCACCATTTAGGTTATTACTAAATAACATCTATTCAGTTTTTGATCATAAATATTATTTTGAACTGAACACAACTGAGTAAACTAAACCCTAATGCAGTACCTTCTAACTTCTGACCTACCTGCATGGCCAAGCAGATCGTGTTCAGCAGAATGAGGACGAACATCAGGTATTCAAAATAGGTGGAGTTCACCACATACCATACTTTGTACTGGTACTGGTTTTTGGGGATATATCTCCTCAGGGGACGGGCCTTCAGAGCATATTCTACACATTGGCGCTGTAAAAAAAAACCAAAACAAAACATTGAGGTAGATCCTCTGTCTGCAGAAAGAAAATGTCCAGAACAATTCCATGCATATTAATTAATTAATTACAAGCATTTATATTCCATCCTTCCACACAATTTCATCTTAGGGTGAAATTTTCAAAATGGAGGCAACTCTCCTCTGGGCAAGGTGGTCAGCAGTTCCTAGGGCCTAAACAAAGAGTGACCCTCACTCTTCGACACCATCCCAAAACCAATTCATACACATCTATACCAAATATGCCACCTATTGAGGCTTGGGAGGATTTCTCATGTCTAACTGCTGTGAGATTAGCTGCTTCTTCCCAAAACATTACACCACCATTCCAAATCTCTTAAGCTTCTATAAAAGCTTCTGCTGAATTGCAAGCACAACTGCCATATGGAGGAGGGGGCAAGGAGGTAAACCAATGGACCATCTAGGTAGGTCTTACAGGCCATATCCAGCATGTGGGTCACTGGTTCCCCACTACAGTTCATGTTATCTCAGTAATTCATGCAATGTTTCTTTAAAGCAATGGTTTGCCGTCACTCCTCCCCATTCCTTGTTATTGTCTTCTTATTCTCTTTTTTTAGCTGTTTAAAACCTTTTAAATACTTTTTCTGATTTTATGATATTGTTATTTTGTCATCTGTTTTTATGGACTCTGTAACCTGTCCTGAGAGCGTCAGCTCTGGGGCAGTACAGAAATAAATAAAGGCAGACTAGTATCAAGGTAGTGTTGCAGGTGTGTAGGTGGGAAGAAGGTCTGAATATCACAGTTATGTCTTCCAAGCCACTCATATAAGATATCTTGGTTCAGAGCCACTGTGCTTCCTGAGATGGTAATAACTTAGTTCCCAAAACCTTATGACATAATAAACATATTAGCCTTTAAGGTAATACTCTTGTTTTTGCTGTAATGAACTATCCACTTGGTACCTTTCTGAATCAGCAAAAGTGAATGTTCTGTCTAAAAAAGTAACCTTTACCATGTGTTAAAAAACAGTTCCTTACACTGATAATCAGCTGTGACAGGAGGTTTCATGCACCAGGGATCTCTTTGGGGGCAGAGTAGATTTAGAGGTTCCTCAACCACACACTCAAACACCAGCTGTCACTACCCATAGGTTAAATGATAGATGCTTAACAAAATAAATATCAAAAAGAAGTATCTGTGTTTGGCTTATACATGTTGGTGGGCTATGAGACATTTTTGCATTTAGTCATAAATAAGAGGGATATGCAACAAAATGTTGCAGTGTTTCTACACCTTCTAACAAGAGTATTCAGGGTTTCAGCCAGCCAGGATACTACCCTCTAATTTTTACTTCATTTTCATAACTGAATATACTTAGTCCCCTTTGGTATTTTCCCCATTTAGTTTTTTATCCCTGAAAACCTCAATGTTTCCCAAGCATTCTGATACATGATTCTTGTCTGCCTTTGGTCATATTGGCATTGGCATGCCTTGTCTGTCTTTGGTCACATTGGCATTCACTTTCTGAGTCTGCTATTAGATGGAGCGATATTTCCATAGTCACTTTTGGAACCAAAGAAATGCTATTGCCTGCCAAGATAGTATAAAAAAAGGCTGAAGCAGAACATGGAATCTCTCACTTCTCTAATTGCTTATATACCTATCCCTCTGCAGCTAGTCTTCCTATGAAAATATGCACAGGGAATGTTCTGTCCTCTATGAAACTCTTGCAACAGCAGGACCATTACTCAGCTTATATGTGCCATAAGAATTTTGGCTTGCATGTCAGCCTTTAATAGAAAATGATTTTACTGTTAGGACAGGAATGGGGAACCTGTGGTCCTCCAGACACGGTCAAAATATAACCCCCATCACCCCTGACCATAGGTCATGGTGTCTGGAGATGATGGGAGCTTGGGTCCAACAACATTGGATAACCCCAAGTTCCCCATCCCTATATTAGAGGATTTTTTTGATAGCCTGAGTATGACTGGTTGTATTTTATTCCTTCAGTCATCCCATAGAGCCCTTATATTACCTGGTTCTTATCTAGCTCACAGTTCTTGTATTCCTGCTCTCCTTGTTCCTGAAAAGTTACAATGACAAAACCAACGAAGATGTTCATCATGAAGAAGGCGATGATGATGATATAGATAATGAAGAAAATTGAGATCTCCACTCTGTGGTTGTAGATAGGCCCTACATCCTCCATATGGGAATCAATGGATCGGTACAGCAGTCTAGAAAAAAAGAAGAGAATCGAAAATGGGTAGCAAGGGCAGTCCTTGATTAAAGCAACTGGAGGCCCTGGGCTAGGAGATCTTGGGAGGTCCAAACTTAATAGCATCTGATCATGAGAAACAAAACCTCATTCTCTTCTTTAGCTACTCAGTGGAAGTAGAACATTGTTGAACATTGCATTGATAAACATATTATTTATACATTATTTATTTTAATAAATTTACAAAAGTATGGAATTAATGAAGACGTTCACACAGAATATTCATAGGGGAACCATAGCTACATTATAACATTATACTACATACAAAGTCAGAACAGTTTCTTTCAAGCATCTTTGGATGCAAACTTATCAATTAGATCCTTAAAATCAGCAAGTTGCAGTTTATCATTTTCTTTGCACAGAATGCTTAGATCACACAATTGATCTCAGTACACTGTTGACTGTAGAGCCTTCTTTACCCCTTTTAGTCTAAAAATATCTTTTACCTGCATACACCCCTAAATTTTTATCATTACAAATGAAATAAAATTAATGATAAATTTTAAAAAATGGCAGGACGTTGAGGTCCCCCAAGATTATTAGTTGCTGGGCTGGGCTGCAGCTTGCTCAGCTCATATGTAAATCTGGCTCTGATTAAGGGCTTTTCCAAGCAGCCATAATGCAGAATACATTGCCATGATGAGTGGTTTTGTCCACCCTGGACCTTGCCACTCCTTGGGGTTGATAGCAATCAGCAGGGAACTCAAGGGGGCTTACATAATTATCCTCCTTTCATTCTTATCATCACAACACCCCCGTGAAGTAGGTTGGACTGAGTCTGCGAGTAGCCCAAAGTCACCCATTGAACTCCATTACTGAGTGGGGATTAGAACCCAGATCTCCTGAGTCCCAGTCCCAAGCTCTTAACTACTATACCATGCTAGCTCTCAATTAATGAGACTTTGCCTTGTCTGGGATAGTTCTGTGATCTGCCAATTGTATGCTATAGCACTCAGGCGGAAGCAAGGGAAGGAATTCCTATAAACGTACCATTTGAAATTTTCCAAACACTGTGCACAGTGAATCAGTCTTGTGAATGTTTTAGTGAGTCTGAAGAGTCTCCAAGAGAGCCTTTTAAAAAGAGGTTGAACTAGGATGAAGTAATGTGATAAAGCATTCAGAAGGCTGTTTTGACCTGTTTATACACTGAAAAAGGAAACTATTTTGAGTCTATTTTTAAAAGCCATATAAATTAGCCTTATATACTCACTCTGGCCAGCCTTCAAAGGTTGAAACAGTAAAGAGGGCCATCATGGCAGTGAGGACATTGTCAAAATCAAATTTGCTATTCTCCCAGCTTCGAGGCTGGATCATCGGCTGAGAAACTTCTCCATCCTTGTAAGTGATAAAATTGCCCCTGTTAGGAGAAGGAAGGTAAGGAGGGGAAAACACACACAAGAAAATGAAGGTTTTGGGGGGATTAGATCCAGTTCATATGGAAGGCTGGCCAGAGATGATGAACTCACTTGCACTCTGCTTCTGTTTGCTTGGAGCTGTCAGTACAGCTGTACAGTTTGCCCTGGAGGAGGACAAAAGCAGAAGAATCACATCATTTAATGACAGTACATTGAGTTATGTTTTAATTAGTGCCTCATGAAGAAATAATGTGCTTTGTTTCCTTCACTAGCTGACATTTTTAGTATGCAAGACCTACATACTGGCTGGAAAATCCTAGGAGTAGTAGGACTTTTTCTGTCTAAACAGGCATAGTGTTGTGCTCTTAATAGCTCTAATTAATGTCCCACATCCACTGCCTCCTGTCCAGATTTTGCCCATGGTTATATCATTCTGTTGCCATGGATGTCAGAAAGTCAAACACAGAGAAACATAAAAAAGCAAGAACAGGGTCTAAACAGGGGAGCAATAATTATTATGTCACAGATTTATTTTACATGCTGAACAGGGTTCCCTCTCACGCTGCATCAAAATGTATAAACTTTTTTTTAAAAAATTATGTCCATTATGGCTCAACAGGTCCTATACAGTTTTGAAAAATGGATTAATGCTTAATGGGAAAATCATCAGGATGTACAAAACCACTCACAAAATTATTTCAACTTACAATGAAAGTCCAGCTTCAGCTGACTTCAACAGATACCTACATATCATGAGAATTCCACTTTATTTGAACCTATGCTGTACTCAGCTAGGAAGACAGGAATCTACCTTAGAGTATGTCAGATTATTTGTCTTTCTTACCCAACTCTTCAAAGTTTCAGAGTTTTAGTCAGAGAATGGCCTTTCCCATCACCTATTCCCTGCTCCTTTTAACCTGAGATGCCAGGGATAGAACATGGACTATTTGCATGTAAAGCAGGGGAAGACATTATTTATGTAGTTATTTAACTACTATTCTGTCCAATAGGTATTGTTTCCTGGGTTCTTCACAAAAGTACTTTACACATGACCATGATAAATAAAGACAGCTATAGACATTTCCATAATACTGAATTTTAAAACAATTTAAAACTTTAGAACAATTAATCAGTTAAATAGTATTCAATATAGAACAAACCAATGCCAGACATGGATGCCCCCAACAAGCCATTAGATAACTTTAGATAACTTTAAATGCCTTGGCAGAGAGGACTGTCTTAAACTGGCACCAAAAAGATGACTCAGTGAAGAGATAATTGCATAGCTGGAGGGAACAGAACTGAGAAGGCCCTTGTTGCTGTCTTCCAAGCCTCCCTTTGAGATAGCAGGTAGAGAGAGGCCTCAGTTGTTGATCAAAGTACCCAAGAGAAGTGCTCTTGGGAAAAGCATCCCATCCAGTAATACAGTCCCAACCCATGTAAGGTTTTTGTAAGTTAAAACCAGCACACTGAATCAGGCTTAGGTGCATACAGGCAGCCAATGCAAGCAGGCCAGAATTGGTACTATGTGTTCACACCCTCTGGCTCAGTTATTAGTCTGGCTGCTGTATTTTGCAAAAGTGCAGCTTCTTAATAGTTTTCAAGAAAAGCCACTGCACTGCAGTAGTTTAATTTAGAAAGTAACAGAGTGCAGACTACTGAAACAAAACCGTACCTGTCCAGATCAGGGTGTACTTGGGCCACCATTCAAAGTTGAAAGGCAGAATTCTATCCCACTAAGGCCACCTGAGCTTCAGGTGGTAAAGATGGCTCAAGGAGGGCCCACAAGCTAAGAATCTGCTCCCTCAAGGGGAATGTAACCCCATTCAGAACAGATTGGAACAGCATCTCTGTCTTGTTTGGACTGAACTTTAGGTTTGTTTGTCCTAAGCCATTCCATTGTTGCAGCCAGGAAAAAGTTCTACCCCATTCCCATCTCGGACAGTCATTCCAGGAGTATACCATGGTCAATTGTACTAAAACCTGGCGAGAGACCCAAGAATATCGGCAGGGTCAGTATCTCCATCTCTCTTCTGGCTTGACTCATGACAAAGTGAATCTAGATAGTCTCATCCAAGAGTGTCTTGAGATGGTTGGTTGCCATTCATTCAAGAATCTATTCAGAAAAGGGCCATTTACTAAATCCACTAAGAGTTTCTGGGGTCTAGAAAGGATTTCCTCAGGAATGGTTTCATTACCACCCCTTTCAGGAAGAATGGGGCCACTCCCTTTTCCAAGTTCAGATATGGTGCCCAAGGGCACCAGTGGGCCCCTGGATACCTGTCTTGGTAGATGTCAAGATAGTCTTCACTTCCCACTTAAAGAAATCCATGTATTTCCTTACTGGCATCTAGGATCACTCCTAAGCAATGTGAGAGCCAACAGGTGAGACTATCTTCATTTTCCACGGATGCCTCTGGGATACATGATGGGGCTCAGAGACATTCTTGGGATAGGAAGGTAGCTGCAGATCCATGCTTTCCTTTGCACTGTGGCCAACCACCAAGAAAAAGGGGAAATTGTGAAAGGTGTTGAAAATGATTCAGGGGAAATGCTTAGGCCACATTGTATACAATCTTTTGGGCAAACTGCTTGCCCTTTGAGAGTAGTCATGCTTTCCATGTCAGCCATTGTGTTGTGGTGTCCAGAACAGTTTTCTAAGTTGCCAAATATGCCTCCAGGCTCAAAATAGTTGTTTATCTTAAAGTAAAATACGTGCTCTATCACTTAAGTTCTTATTAGCTTAATATTTGGCCTCTGAATCTGATTTGTTTCTTTGATGTGTTATTTAAGTTATGGGGATATGCAACCAAGTTATGGGGACCAAGACCTTTTGAAAGTTTTAAGTTATACAATTAAGTCACATGTTCTTACCTGGGCATACATTTTTATAATTAAAAATTCATGCTATGGTAGGAAGGTAAATAAAGATAGCAGATCTATGAACAATTTTGTGTCCATTTAATGAATGACTTGACAGACAAGCTTTTGAGAACTTTTCAGATTTAATGTCAGAGCACATTATAAGAGCTGCTTCATCAACCAAGAGGGCAGGGATGTGCTCAATTGTGCACCACTTAAATGAATCAGCTTGAGCTAATGGTGCATTCTTTTGGAATTTATTATAGTACAGGACAGAATAGTACCATCTTACGGGACAGCTTCATTACCCTGGCACAAACTAATGTTATATCTTGAGCCTATCAAACACAGAAAAAAAATGCATGTTATGCAATGGAAACTTAGAAAGAAACAAAGAAAGCAGATGCAAATACCTGCAAGAACAATCAAGATGCTATGCCCAAAATATGAAGATGATATATATGGGATAAGACTCAACATCTCCTATAGAACTGGATATTCACAGCTACAGATTTTTGCTTCAAAAATGGGGTGAATAGAATTCAAAACGACTTTAAAAACAGAAAACATTTTGTGTCATTTCCCCCATTAACTTCCTTCTTCAATCCTCCACTTTGACTTTTTCAGGTAAGATTATGGGTCTAATCAGATATATAAGCATGTAATGCAGAAATGTTATAAAGCAACTTGACTGCAGCCCTAAATTTTCATACTTTTATTAGTGGAAGCTCCACAATTCACCTCCTTTTCCAGCAATCAATGAAGAAAAAGTGAAAAACAGGTCCTATAGTATTTACCTTGAACAACTGAACTCCAATGCAGGCAAACATGAACTGCAATAACGTTGTGACAATCACAATGTTCCCGATGGTTCGGATGGCTACAAACACACATTGAACCACATGCTGCAAACAAAAGACAGAAGCAAGAGTTAGTTGTATGGTTATTACATGATTCCAGGGTTTGAGGTGAATAAGTAAGTAGTAATATTCTTTTTGTATTTCCTTCTTTCTATACATCCAGGTAGTATCACTGGGAATGCAAAAGCAGAGTCCATGGTTTCCTGCACAGCACAGAGATGTGCTGCACCCACTAAGATCAGGAGAATGAAAAGCCCATTAGTTCACTTATTGTGCCCTAGATCAACTAAGTAAAGCCACTAAAGCAAATCTGCACCCAATCTATTACAGATTTGTGAATTGTCTTCTACCTTTAGTCCTTTGGCTCGGTTGATAGCCCTCAGTGGTCTGAGCACTCTCAGGACTCGTAGTATCTTCACTACATTGATGGCACTAGACCTGGAGAAAAACAGCAGCAGGAGATGAAACTTTACAGTCCTTGTAGGAATTATCTATGGACTGAAAATTAGCCTTGGCTGCAAAGTGGAGTTTAGTACACATGGCATCTGGCCATGTGAAGAAATGAACCTCTTTATGGTTGATTTCACCAGTTCAAGACAATGCAATCCACCACATCACACCGCCATGGTTCTAATTTTTATGCCTTCAAAGAAAATATTGTAGAACCTATGAATTGTATTGGTAAAGACTCAGAAATACTTCCCTCTAATGAATTCCCTCTTGTATAATGTTGGACCATAAACTTGAGAACTTATTTACTTATTTATACATGTATTTATAGACTGCCTATAACTTCTGAGGCCTTTCTAGGTGGCTAATGTGCTGAATATATGGACATCAGCTAAAATCTATGCAATTAATATTCAGTAGAGGAAAACGCTGGGCTTTTATAAAAATACTGAATTATGCGTATGACTATTCATACACTTTTAATGTGGCAGCGTATTAATGAACACCTGATGGGGTTGGCAACATACCTTGTTCATTCTACTACAATGTACTGCAAGGCAGTTGTACCCATGCTGGCTATTCAGAACAGGAATTTACATTTGCATTCACTTTTTAGAAACATTTATATTGTCCTAAATCGTATGCTTTAATTCTGTATTTAATTGATGGGGGTGGGGTTGCCATGAAATAAGCCATTTAACCAGTGGGGTGGGGAGGAGCTGTTGGCCACCATACTGCCGAACTGAATACATAGTATTGTATTGACAAAGAGTGATGAATGGACTGGATAGACTGCCAAATACCCTGCAGATACATTACAAAAATAATGCCAAGCTGCAGTCATCACTAGACAGTTTAAGATAAGGATAGAACCACTTCACCAAAATGCTAATTCAGGGAAAGGAGTATGTCAGTTAATTCTGCAGTGATTCATGTTTTGAAGACACTTCATTCAGCTTACAGTCTGCTTCTATCTAGCATTATGTGCAGACTTGTTACAGCTGAGTTCAAAGGCTTGCTAGATCTGGTTCAACCTGCTGAAAAAACCTTCTTACCACTCTATGACCCCTTCTACCTGGTTTTAGCTTGGATCCCCCCCCCCCATTTTCTTATGTTCTCATTATCCCCACTATCCCACATTTCATTTTCCCTAGTCAATGCCTAGACTACTGCAGACTTCTCTTTGGAGGCTGTCGTGTGGTGAGGTTAATTAGTTCACACTGTAGCCGGCAATAGAACTAAAGTCTTTTATTGCTACTTTCTACAAGATTTACGATACTACAGATAAGCTCTACTACAAAGGTCTAAACTAGTCAGTTGCCTCTATCTTTGTGATGCCTCCGAGGAGACCATGTGGGATTAGCTTTGCCTCTCACGTCTTTCCGCTCTTGGGCAGGACGAAGCTTTGTCTTGTCTTTTCCGTTCCAATTGTCGTAAGCTATGTCGCAGGCTTGCGTGGACTAAGGACAGTTCACCTTCTGTATCTTCTGGAGCCTGTCCAGGAGCCACAGCGTAAGAGCGTGGGGGGTACCTGGCTCACGCTTCTCAAATTCAGAATGGGGAGAAGTCCCCTGCTCAGAAGCCTCATGACTAGGCTGAGACGGGGCTGTTTCTTCAGGGAGCAAAGGGTATGTGGGGGAGCTATTTGTTTAGTAGTTCCCAAGTCAGGCTGGGGAGGGATCATTTGGTTACTGGGCTCCAAGCATAAGTCACCCTGCTCTAATGTCTGGTTCTCATTTTGAACATTTGAATCTTTCTCGTGAGGTGCCGTCTCTGTCGAGACGTCAGGCATGACAGAGGCTTCTGTTGTCTCACATGCTTCCCTAACACCTGTTCCCTAGCACAGGCTTCCTGTTTGTCCCCAAATCCATCACAAGTGCCTTGACCTTATCTTCAAGGCCCTTCAAAGCTTTGTTCCTACTTCTTTCTCTGCTCTTATACTCTGATACACCATGACCTTTGCTCTACCAGGACAGCACCTGAAGACATTTCCTCCTTGAAAAAATTCTCAGCCCTCTTTTTCCTTGCTGCTCGGTATTTTTGGAACTGCATCTCAGAATACTTGCATGATGCCACCACTGTTAATTTCTTCAAATCACACCTTAAACCCAATCTATCCCATGAAGCTTTTGGCTCAGTCCTCTAGTCCTTATTGCACTTAAGCCTGTAAACAAGCCATTTCATGTAACTGAAACGATCAATAATCTTTCCCTGTTTACCTCATCTTTGCTTCCTTCACCACCTTCTTCTGGTTTCTCTTATGCTGAATTTCATATGTTATGCTTCTTGAAGAAGGATTTGTTCTACCCTTTGAAGCATTATGCATATCAATGGCACTTTTTAAAATTATGATGATATCCTCTTCACTTTGCTCAAAATGTGAACCATGTGGGCTTTATACTTCACATAATGGAAAGCCCCAACAGATTTCACACTTAAGACATATACAAATATTTTTGTAGCAGATGGAGGACACAAGACTAGAGCTTGAAAAGCTCAGCAGGTAAGTGGAGCTACCAGCAGCTGATTTCTAGCAAGAGAGGCAAAAACAGCAATAATCAAAGAGTCTCTTGTGAAACCTAGCAGAAAAAGGGCAATTGTAAACAGAAGAAACTGTTGCCAGATGTGACTGTCCAATAATTTGTAATGAGAATCAACATCACACCTTAAAGAAGCTAGTGTACTCCACACATGGCATTTCCCATTTGTTTCATCACCCTTCCCCACTCTTCATGTGCACTGGATTTTCCCAGCTGAAAATATGTCACTCACTGGATCCCAAAGGAGATGAGAGATACGCTAACCACCAACAGGTCCAAGATGTTGAAGTAGTTCCTGCAGAAGGAGCCTTTGTGGAGGAAAGCTCCATAAGCAGTCATCTGTGGGCAATCACACAGAAACACAAACTTTGCCATTAGCAGTATCAAAAGCTCTCTGCACAGCAAGCAAACGGAGCAGCAATGCAATGTGGTACTACAGAACAGGTATAAACATTTTAGCGCAAAGGTTCATAGAAAGATGAAAGGAGTAGTTATTATTTCAGGAAAGCATCTTCAAGAAAAGGTTGCAAATAGCATCCAACCCTTCTAAGGAAAGACTAGTAATGGATTTCTTTAATTCTATGCACAACAGTAAAGAAACATCCTGGACAATGAATGCCTTCTTCCATGTGAGTATCCACATATACCACATATCATTTATTTCGACATCCTTTCACATTCCTCTTCTAATGGAATTTTTGATACTTTTGATGATGAACATCATGAAGAAGAGCTTTTTCATAGTGCTGTCATCCCTTGGAAACTCCTTCCAAGAGAGATTAGATCCAGATTTGCAGGTTTTAGGAGTACTGTTAAGTTCTTAAACCATGAATCTTACTGATTGAATAAAATGTTATATTTCTGCTCCAATCACACAAGTATAGCTTTATCAATACAATTATGTATAACTCAAACTATTGTTCTTAATACTTGTTCCACATCACAAAGGGAACATTGTTCACAGAAAAAGCATCTCCTGTCTGGTATCTACACTTACCAACAGTATTAACAGGGATGGGTCTGAATTAAAATTTGCAACCTCTTCAAGTTTGAAACACCTAATGTTAACTCAATCAGAACAGTACTAAGTTATGCCAGGGTTCATTTGCAGGTAATATTTTCCTTTAGGAACAAAAGGCTGAATATAGCCATTAGTATAATCTTTCATTTATGTTTTGGCAAGTGAGGAAAAAGCACAGAATCTATTATTTTAGAAATTCTGTGCACAGTCTCTAAATTGCTCTTACTGCAGAACAGTTGAAATTCTGCAGTAAGAGCTCATTCTGTAGGGCATTTTCTACATAGGACTGCACACTTAGTTATGTCACACCAGTCACATGATAGATTAAAAGTAGCAACATTTTTGTTTTTCCGTTATTTACCAGATCCAAATGAACCAAAGAGTTAAGAGCTACAGCCAACATAAGTTTCTTTTTCCTTATAGAAAGCCATACTTGATCGCTACAAGGAAAGCATTCTCTGCAAATGGGACTGTAACATTATCTCTCATGTCTAAGTATTCTCACATAGTAGTATTTGTTAGAATGTGAAGAAGAAACCACCTTAGCTGTGACCTTAAAATTGTGCAAAACTCAGGACATGTTCAGGCCAGAAAACCCAGCTGTTTCCAGCCAGTCTTTATCAAAGATGTGCTGAATAGGGTGGAAAATAAATCAAATTTATACAGTCACCAAAAAAAAAAACAAACCCAAATAAAGTTAGGAAGAAACAACTACTCTATCAGACATAAACCAGAAAAGAAGTATAAACTCTGCACTTCAAGGAGAATTTATACATAAGGATATAATTGGTTGGGAGAAGGGAGGGTTCTTGCCATAACAAAGATAGTAGACGCCTCTTGGAATTTGCATTTTGTATGGCAATCTTAAAGAGAATGGGGAGGCACCATTGAAATCAGAATGGGAAGCTCTGTTGAGTTTCATTAATGTGTGTTTATTCTTGGTGAAGGATTCAGTGGCACAGCAAATTGTATAACCTGGTTGCAGCTTTTGTATCAGGGCAGTGATGGCATTGGAATTTGTGTTTTGGACCATGGGAATAGGTTGGTAATGCACAGTTAGGGGATAAAGGTACTGCTATAGCCCTTTATATAGTTTAATTGTACTATCAGTGTTGAGATTATGGATGTGCAAATATGTGAGAAGCTATAGAACAAGATGTTTGACCAATGCCTAAGTGTCAATTAGTCAAAGAACTGGGATTATATACATCTTTCCTTTTTTATTCTGTTTGGAGTTTGCATACTAGTAAGGTGCAAGCAATAGCACACCTTCAAAGGTGGATTCATATTCTTAATTATATATTAGAGTATATGAGTGATAGCATGTATGATAGCATGTTAGGTGTGCATATGTAAGTTGATCAACAATAATTGCCCTTCAGCCAGACATCAGAAACTACTGTCACATTTATAAGAAAAAGGTGAAGAGAGCCACTGGGCCAAATTAATAGTTTATGCTCTTTCCCAGAACTAGGGATTTAGTAGTTGAGGACTATCCAAGATCCAGGAGTTCAGTCCTTCTTTGTTTCTGGCCACTCTAGCAACTGCTAGGGGATTACCATGCAATGCTGTGCAGCATTTGGTCAGGAATGCCATGAGTTGTGCAGTCCAGCTGTATCATCCTGAAATGCTTATTTCAATTCAAAAGCGCAAGAAGCCTGTGCAAATTAGTATGGATGCTAAGAGGGCCATTGCAATGAAAGAATATTAATAATCCACTTGGTACTCTATATAAAACTTCACTGTTTTGCGCAAGATGTTTCTAGGGAAGACTCAAAAATAAAACCATTCCTTTTCAGTGAAGTGAGTAGGTATCACTGTCTGAAATGGTGAGGACAGGACTATGCTCAAGGACTTCTGCCTTTCCTTGAGTCTTCTAAGCAATTTCTTTGGGTTAAAACATGGCAAGGCACTAACAATTATAAAAAGCAACGGGATTTTAACATTAAAATGGAACTATTTTTAAAAACATACACAGCCACTACTGAGCTAACAAAGGATGTCCTATCCATGGGGATAACACTAGGGTTCTAAAGCAGTACAGAAGACAAAGCAAAGGCAAGAGAGAAACGTGTATTGCTCAGATTGGTTACCTTAAGAATAATTTCTAATGTAAAGATACTAGTGAAGACATAATCTGCATTGCCTAGGATCTGAAAAATAAGCACAGTTGGGTTAGTGATTACGGAGTGTGGCCAAGACAAATAGGTGCACGTGTTAGCAACAGACAGCAGCAGTGAACTAGTGGGCTCATGAGTGAGAAGATAATGGAAAAGAAAATGGGAATTTTACCTTCAGAGCAATTTCAATGGTGAAAATGACAGTAAAAAATATATCAAAATAAAAGAGAATCTGTAAAACAAAAGGGGAAAGGGGATGAGGAAGGGGAGATGTGTGAGTGATCCCTGCAAAAGCAAGTCACAGCCCATAATGAAAAAGTGCAACCATTTTAGTGGGAGGGGTGGAAGTGGGGAGTGAAAAGGGACACGGAGGAAGTAGCTTTGCAACATCTTGGTGAAGGCTATGAACAGGCTACAAGAAGCACATTTAAATGGCATCTTTCTTTGTTCATGATTTCAGCATGTACATTTTCATTATAAAGCAAGAGATTTTCCTCTCAAACAGCAGACATTTCTAACATTTCCCAAATTAAATTCCAAACCAGAAAATAGAACAACACCTATGTCTAGAAGAAAATGTGCAACACCCTTTTTATAACTATTTTTATGCAAGTTTGTTCTACTTCTCTTGTGCAAATGATAAATAATTAGAGGAAAACCATATGTTCAAATTGCTATGGAATCATTGAATAGAAGAGTTGGAAGGGGCCATGAAGGCCATTGAGACCAACCCACTGCTGTTGCAGGACACCATGTTACACCATCCCACTCAGATGGCTGTCCAGTTAATGGAACATTATATTACATTTATTCAGCTGTGTTTTGTTACAAGGGTGAACAAAAAGAAAATAGGTTCTACTTTATCTCTAGTCGCTTGTTTGAATATAAAGCAGCCCAAGATATATTATCAAATCCTACGCTACTGTAAAACGATATTCAAACAAAAAAGCATACATGGCATTCAGATCCTAACTGTTTATTTATGAGTAAACATAGGATAAGGTTCTTAAGACTCACTATATCTGCAACCAGAGTTCTGCTCTTAAGTCAAATGAGGCTTATATTCAACCATATACAGATGAGATGCTGAAACAGCCATGTTAACAATCAAACCCTCTGTCCCCTGAATGCTGTTAAATACATTGTTGGAAGTACAATTTGCAATTGTGTTCCCCTTCACTTAACTCCACAGTTAGTTTGATTAAACCTTACAGAGTTATTGTCTCTTGGGGAAGCACAGAAACCTCATCACTTCACAATTGAAAAGCCAATTGGACAGAACATGTGTAAAAGTACGTTAGGGAGCAATTGTTAACCAAGGCAAGAAGAAAGGCTGTGTCACCCAATTGATCTTTCCTCCCAGCTTTAAGCTTTATGAACCAAATTCCATGCAGATGCAATTAAAGATGACTGGATTGAGTATAGTGACATAAAATTATGAAGCTACTCTGTTGAATTCAGTGGAATGGTACTTAATTGCAACAGTTAAATAAGATTATAGCAAGTCTATTGTCTGCATTTACAGAATGTATAAGAAGTAACAAATTAAATGGTTGGACAAATAGTTTACATTTAAAAAAATAATTAATATGGGCCAATAATATCTAGTAAGTCAAATCCAGGCACCACAGTCTGCATTATTGCCAGGAAGAATCACTGAAGTTAGAAGTACTCTTCAAAACAATTTCAGATTAAGTTATTTCAGGATGTCAACCCAATTAACTTCATGCTTCTTTATAATTTCAAGGATCTGAGAAAGAGATAACATTCTAGCGTAACCTAGGTTTACCGTGCAGCACCATATATGTCTGCTGATCAGGTAAGTCTCATTTATTCAACAGGGCTTACAGGATGCTAAGCAGTATACGAATGCTGTCTTAGTGTCATGCACTGCAGCTAGAAATCTTTTTGATAGGAATTTGTTCCATAACATATAGGTACTGAGCACACCATGCAAATTGAGTAGTATATAAATTCCAAAACAAACAAACAAATAAAAATAAATAAATATTTACAGATGATCCCTAACAGCTGACCTAATATCCTGTAGTCCTAATAAACCTAGTTTAACACTCTGATCATGTCAGGCTTGCAGATGCTTCCTTTCCCTGGAGTAGCATGATGCTGCTGCTGCATATAGGAAGGCAATCTGAGTTAAACACAGCTTTTAGCACAGGACTTTTGCGTATAATAAATTATGTGTTGAATGGAAATGATTACAGAGAACCTGCATACAAAGCCTTGTTTACCAGCAGGTTGAACACCAGATGGTATGCTTATTCTTATTAAAATCATATTCACTTGAATTGCTATGCAAAAAAGGTCACCCTCAAATGGAATCAAGAGAACATTGACAAATTAGAAAATTTATTAAATAGTGAAGAGGATAGTACAAGAGTGTAGACCCACCCAAGAGGGCTGGTCTCAGCTCTGCTCTGGGATCCAGTTCTCACTGGGGGATAACTTTGCATATGGGCAATACTGCAGCAGAGCTCTGCATAACTAAAAACTCCTCTTTATACACAAAAATCTCTCTGCCTTGCCACAAATAAGGAATCAAGTCTAGTTTTCTCCCTCTTTGCTAGATACCTCTGTGTAAGAAAGGTTTCCTTAGGTTATATTACATCATGTGAGCCCTCATTAGCTAACATTAGGTGATTTTAGTACCATCCATTCTTTCCCATATAAATAGAGATACATACTCATGTTCCTACCTGTTCACATTTATCAAGTACTTTATTTGTATGTGCACCTGCAATCTATGCTGTGTAAATTGTTTCTTTAGTTGCCAAGTTGTGTCCAACCCTTCACAACCCCAGGCTTTCCTGTCCTCCACCATCCTCTGGAGTCCACCCAAGCCCACACCCATCGTCCCAGTGACCCCATCTAGCCACCGCATCCTCTGCCATTCCCTTCTCCTTTTGCCATCAATTGTTTCCAGCATTAGGGTCTTCTCCAGTGAGTCCTTCCTTCTCGTTAGTTGAAAGTTTTTGAGTTTCATCTTCAGTATCTGACGTTCTATAGAACAGTTAGGGTTGACTTCCATTAAGATTGACTGATTTGATTTCTTTGCAGTCCAAGGGACTCTCAGCAGTCTTCTCCAGCACCACAATTCACGGGCCTCAATTCTTCGGCGCTCAGTCTTCCTTATAGCCCAACTCTCACAGCCATACATTGCAACTGGGAAACCCATAGCTTTGACTATACAAACTTTTGTTGGTAGGGTGATGTCTTTGCTTTTTAGTATGCTGTCTAGATTTGCCATCACATTCTTCCCAAGGAACAAGAGTCTTTTAATTTCTTGGCTGCAGTCACTGTCTACGATGATCTTAGAGCCCAAAAAAATTAAAATCTGTCACTACCTCCGTTTCTTCCTCATCTGTTTGCCAGGAAGTGATAGGACCGAATTCCATGAGCTTAGTTTTCTTAATGTTGAATTTCAAGCCCATTTTTGTATTCTCCTCTTTCACCCTCATCAAGAGGCTCTTTAGTTTCTCTTCTCCTTCTGCCATTAGAGTGGTATCGTCTGTGTATCTGAGGTTGTTGATATTTCTTCCAGCAATCTTAATTCCTACTTGTGATTCATCTAGCCCAGCCTTTTGCAAGATGCACTCTGCATATAAGTTAAATAGGCTTCGGCGAATGGGGCGGCATAGAAATTTTCTAAATAAATAAATAGGCAGGGGGACAGTATACAGCCTTGCAGTACTCCTTTCGCAATTTTGAACCAATCAGTAGTTCCATGTCCAATTTTCACTTTTGCTTCTTGACCCACATACAGGTTTCTCAAAAGACAAATAAAAAGGTCTGGTACTTTCATCTCTTTAAGGACTTGCCACAGTTTCTTGTGATCCACACAATCAAAGGCTTCTGCTGTGTAAATACTGAACACTAAATTAGGCTGTTAATTTCTCATTGATACAGTATATGTAATACCGGATGTTAAAAGTTGCCTTTGTTTTACACAGCTGTTAGAGAACTGGTTAACATACACTACCCAAATCACACTGTAAACTGAATTCAACAAAAGTGGGATGCTTCTAATTTCAAGTCTGTTGGATTTCTCCCAGTGTAAATGGTACAAACTCAATGTTTCTTTTCTTTTGGATCATGGTTAAGTTAGGTCCCAAATATCCCAGAAAGGGGAACACTGTAATGACTATGGAGAGACTTTGAAACAGAAGCAGCATTTGGAATCTAAATTATGCTTTCTATGGTACTCCCCTTTTCTAATGACCCCATTCCTCCATTTCCAATACAGAGCAAGGAAATGTATAAAGCAACAGAAGACCTGACATACATCTCCCAAAGAAATTACAATAAGAGCTGCGGGTATCCTGCCCCCAGTGTCCAGCATGGAACTTACATTCTTGAACATGTTTGCTTGCTCTTTTGTTTTTAAGAAAACAAGTGCCTAAGACTCATGGCTATAAAGAAAAACTCATATATTATCTAGTCTTTCACTCTTTGCTGGCATCTGAGTTAGTGACTGAAATGGTTTGCAGTCTAATCCTATAAATCAGAAATAAGCCTCACTGATTTTAATGGGACTTACCCTCAGATAATTTTGTAGAGTCTCACAGCCATAATAGCTGTTCCCTCTTCCTAGGGATATATGGCAATTATAGTTCTACAAGAAGGGACCTTTAGAACTCTCAGCTAACTACAGTTTTGATGATCCTTTGCTAAAATGTATAGTAGTTAAGGTGATACATAAACAATGTTTGTGCTTTAGCTATATCCTTTCTCATATTGCAAATGCAATACTACAGGAAGTTAAAATATTTGTTTTTCATGTTTCCTATTCATTTTCATTTCCTCCTGCATATATCAGTTATTTATTTTCTACATACAAATAAGTACTCAGAAGAAATTAACAAGCTGAGTGATCTACAGATGACATTGATACATGTCGCAGATTCATCAAAATTTGAACTCCAAAATGGGATGGGACAAGCCAATGGCTACGAAGAGGTGGAGGACAAACAATATGCACACTCTAATCACAGAAAAGCTTCTTTACCTGAAAATGTAGAGTTAACCAGAAACTGAGATATGTACTTATGAGTATAATCTAGAAATAGGTATTAGGTATATAATGAAGGCTCAGAAATTAGTACCAGGACTTTCAATAGTCAGAATATGAACATCTTCACAACTTCCTATAGTCCCTCATAAATACTATTTTCTGCACCCCCTGACATTGTTTGTCCACCTACTAGAAATCTCTCTGCTATTTATTTATTACCTCTCTCAGCTTCTGCCATATAAAGCTTGCTCAAATAAAATTCTTATTTCTAGAAGTGAAATAAAATCATACCAGGTCAAAATGTGAATGTGTGCTTAATTGTATGATTCAATCATAAGTACAAAATTTAAATTGACATAAATTTGAAATGTAGACTGCACACAGCAATGATCAATAGGTGTATCTGTGCAGAATTTGAAATCTATATGTGGATTTAGTGCAGGCAGGTGGAAGGACTTAGTAGGCTCCTCTCATCTGGTTGCTGAACCTCATTCCGAACAAGCTGCAGAGGAAGAAGGAAGAATGAGAGGCATACTTGATTTCTAACGGAGTAATGTCGGACTGGATCCTCAGCTGCTAGAGAGATGCTGCTGAGCAAGATGAAAAAGAGGATCAGGTTGGTGAAAATGTTATCGTTTACGATGCGATGGCAGTGGACCCGAAACCTGCAAAGAATGAGAAAGAAAGAAAGAAAGAAAGAAAGACACATCATATCTATCAGGCATTGTTGAGAAAATGAAACTTTGGGCATGTATCAAAATGAAAATTTTGATACATGCCCTGATTTCATAGGTTCTTTGAAACCTATGAAATCTTCTTTCATAGGTCTCCTGTTCTTTGATATCTCAGGTTTTTCAGGTTTAAGACCTGGCCTATATAGACAAGACTTGCTTTAGCTAAGCTTTTAATTGTTAACCGTGTTAGAAGCTGATTTGATTTATTTGCATTGTGTGTTAGATGAGGAAGGTTTGGGGGGCTGTTTTGCCTCAAGTTTAGTCAGCATGACTATTGAGCAATAGGCTCATCAGCACACAGCACTTTCAAGTGACCATGTGCTCCTGGGAGCTACAACTGAAAGGGAGTGGCCTGAGTACTATCAGCAGCTGTGTGGGTGGTGAGATTCATTTAGGTTCCTGACTCCTAACCAAGCAAATCAGAGGAAGCTGCCCTGGCTGGTCTGGGGACTGCTGGATACAATCAACCAAGCTCCCAGAGAGTGAGCAAGCAGAGCAAGCAAACAAACAGGGAGAGCTAACAGGTGTCTGATGCAGGATTTCAGTGAAGGAGGTCAAGGGGGAGGTCCCTAACTTTTTTTCTTTTCCACCCTTAGTTGTCCCTCCCCTTGTATTCTTCCTTACAACACACTTCCACTTACTGGTAGGACTGTACTGTTAACCTTCAGGGAAGACAGCAGAAAGCACTGGTTATTACTACAGGACCAGCAAGGTAGAATCCAAAGGTAGCAGAAAATATGGACTGAGGAGACTCCCCAGAGATAGTGACCTGCAATGTCCATGCAATCTTTGTTTTCTTGCCTGAGGTCAACATGACCTACATGTGCAACAAGTACAAGCTAGTAGCTCTGTTGGAAGAAAAAGTGAGAGCACTAGAACAGCAAATGGAATGAATAGTTGTAGGGAATTCCCTCATGATGGAAAAACATGTTGGGAAGACCCATGGAATTGTCCGGTGTGCTGTCTTCCTGGAGCTAAGATTAATGACATAACTAACAGACTACCAGTGCTTGTACAAGCTACTAATACACAACCCACTGACACATATCCCTTCCTTCTTATATGACTCTGCCAATAGGAGCTTTGAGGAAATTACACCAGAATTCATAACCTTAGGGAAGAAAATTAAGAACATTGGGGCTCAGTTTTCTCCTCAATCCTTCTAGTTCGCAGAAGAGGAAAAGATGGGGAAGGATACTCCACGTGAATTCTTAGCTACCATGATGGTGCAAACATGAGAGATTTGGATTCTGGGACCATGGACTAAACTTCGTGGAAGACAAACTGTTGGCAAGCAATGGGTTGCACCTTACAAAGTAAGGAAAGGATGTACTTGGCCACAGCATGAAGAAGTTTATCAGGAGGGCTTTCTGCAGGGGAGGGAGGGTTACATTGGATTCAACATCAACTGACAATAGACTTTGTACTGCAACAGTGAAAGAAACTCCAGCTGGGCCTAATACTAGTCTCCCAAAAATGTAGAAAAGCAGCCAGGGAATAATTAATGCAGCCTTATTCTATATCCCAATGCCCAAAGTATGGGAAACAAACAACATGAACTTTAATTCTTAGTACATATGGGCAAATATGACCTGATAGGCATAACTGAAACTTGGTAGAATGACTCCCATGTATGGAATTCAAAAATTGCAGCATATAACTTGTTTAAAAAGAACAGAAGTAACAGAATAGGAGGTGGAGTTGTACTTTATGTTAAAGATACATTTCTCTGCAAAGAAATACAGGAATAAGAGACCAATAATCCCATTGAGTGTATCTGGATTAATATAAATGGAAAAAGAAATAAAAGAAGTATAGTATTGAAGTCCACCCTGTCAAGGAGAGGATAAGGACTTTCAAAAGTTTTTCTTTTTCCCTCTTACTTATTTTTGTGCATGTTAGGAAATTTGTTTGTTTTTGTTTCTTATCTGATGTAATAAAGATATTTAAAAGGATGAACCTTTTGAAAAACAAATTGCCATTATTTCAAGGAGGCATGATGCCATCATTATAGGGGACTTCAATTTCCCTTGTATCTGTTGGGAGTCAAACTCTGGCACTTTAACAGATTCCTAACATGTATCACTAATAAATCCCTCCAGCAAAAAGTAGAAGTAGGAATGAGAGGTATAGCTTTACTCGACCTGATCCTAACCAACAGGGAAGGCATACTGGACAAAGTAATGGCTACGGGAACTCTGAGGGAAAGTGACCTTGTCTTACTTGAATTCTCATTAATAAAGGAAGCTAAAAGTAAATGTAACCAAACATGTACCCTGGATTTCGAAAAAGCCAACTTTAGTGAATTCAGAGTGATGTTAAATGAAGTCCCATGGCAAGCCACTCTAAAAAGAAAAGGCGCCCAAGAAGGATGGGATATCTTTAAAAACAGAAATGCTTCAACAACAATTCCAACAAGAAAAAAGAATAGTAAACCACAGAGGAAACCCATGTGGCTTCAAAAAAACCTAAAAGAAACAAATCTGAAGGAGGTAAAAGGAAGGCCAGGCTACCAAGGAACTGCAGAGGTGACATTAGGAAGGCTAAAGCAGTGAATGATCTGAGGATACCGAGGGGAGCTAAAAGCAACAAAAAAAGCTTTTTCAAATAAATCCAGAGCAAAAGACAGACAGAAGAGAAGGGAGTTCAATTACGCAGCATGGAGGAACAATGATAATAGATGACAAAAGAAAGGCAGAAGTGTTCAATTCCTACTTTGGCTCAGTCTTCTAAAAGTACTAGAACCTTCCTGATGAAGGTGTAGTACAAGCTGAAGGGGCAGAATGGCAGCCCAAGATTGAGAGGCAAATGGTCAAGGAACTTCTAATTGGGCTAAATTAATTCAAATATCCATGGCCCCATGAACTTCATCTCAGAGTCATATAAGAGCAAGCAGAAGATCTCTCAGAACCACTATTTATCATCTTTGAAAATTCATGGAAGACAGAAGTGCCAGATGATGAAAGAAGGCTAATGATGTCCCCATCTTCAAGAAAGAAAAAATAAGAACCTGGGAACTATAGACCAGTCAGTCTGACATCAATCCCTGGTAAAATTCTGGAGCAAATTATAAAGCAGTAAGTCTCAAAGCACATTGAAAATAACACAGTGATTACCAGAAGTCAACATGAATTTCTCAAGAACAAATCCTGCCAGACTAATCTAATTTCATTTTTTTAATTGGGTAGCCTCCCAAATGGATTGTGAGAATGCTGTGGACATAATCTATCTTGACTTCAGCAAAGCCAACATGCCCCACAATATCCTGATTAGCAAACTAGCTAAAAGTAGCCTAGATGGAACACCAATCAGGGGAATCAACAGATAGCTGATCTACAACACTCTATGATAATGATCCATGGCATTCTATGATTCTGTGATACTTCTAAACTTTTCTGTTTACAAAACACAGAAAAAAGAATATGGACAATGTCTAGTACTACTGCCATGCTCCCTCTTGTTCCATTGCACAAACAGGATCCGCCGCTCATGCAACAGAAAAATAGTGGTTCCAAAGTTTGCAAGGATTACTGAACTACCTTGTTCTAGAAATGAGTCTTTCTGCTCACTTCTGGTTGCTTTTTGAACCACCAATTCCCTGTTGTGCTACCAGTGAGTCATGGCACATGCTGGCAAATTTGGGTATTAGCCCATATCCCTTACAATGTATCAGGTAAGGGAGATATTTATTCTAAACAACTACTGCAATATTGCCTCCTAGCTGATCTTCACTGTCTGGAGAAATGGGCCCATATGTACCCCTCTGCATTATTCATTTAGGTCTCTCTTTTGCATACTGCCCTGTCCAATTTCTCCAAAATTAAATAATGGATAATAGACATTAAGAGCTACAAACAACTCTTCAGTGGATAGCTCAAACATCTCTGTATGAACTGTGGTCTGGCTACAGGTAGAGGCAATTGTCTGGGCTTTTCTGTCACCCACTCCATATCCAATAGTGCAGCTCAGGTAATTTTAAATTCTTAACCCTAACCATCTTAATAAGGAAGGGGATTATTTAGATGTCATGGTGTGCTACTTCACTTTAAACTGTAGTAAACCAGTCCTGCTGCATTTGGGAGCCCTCCAACTCTTTCTACTGAGTGGGTCCTCCAAAGTCCTTCCCTGCCAGCCCATACCTCTCTCTCCCATTGATGAAACTGGTAAGAGAACCAGAATCATGTCTAGAATCCTTCAAAAGCAGTAAGCCGATTTCAAATTGTATCCTTTCCTTCACAAAAGATTGATTTTAAGTTACACTTCTTATAATAAATGATTAATTTTTCACTTTAGGAAATGGTGTGAGAGTATGCATTCCTCATTCCTCATTTCTTTTTTGTTTTGTGTTTAGATTGTAAAACTGAAAGCAAGAACTTTCATTGATATTGAGCTTATGTAAGCCACATTATGAGTCTCTTTAGCTGACAAAGTAAAAATTCTTTAAAATAAATAATGCATTTTTGTATTATAGCTGTTGTAGGGTTTGCCTTTTAAGTACCTCTGTAGAAATGTTCTAAATAAACATGAACTTGTACCCTGGTTGTCAATTTGATCCCCTTCTCCCTTTAATGCCAAGGCCCCAATTGTTTGACCTGATTGTAGTGTTGTGAGCCACTAGAGAGTGTGTCTTGATTTAGAAAGAAAGCCATAACCCTTCACCTTGAATGGATGTAGAATTGTAACTGAGGAGAGCAAGGATCTCAAGATTGGTGTGCACAAGCATTCATGCAATCAATCTATATGATTAGATTGTGGTATACATCATTCTTTCAAATGGTTAGCTTAGAGATCTCTATTTCTCCCTATGAATTCAGTTTCTGGTTGCTAGATTATCATGTCTAGCACAATCAATATTTCAGTTGCTTTAAACTTTATTGCCCTATCGAGAAGGGTCAAAAAGATTTTGCTGAACCTAAATATAGTTTCCTTTTCCCAAAGCAGGGAGGCACTGCATATAAACTATAGTATATTTTCTGCTCAGAACACTTGTTCAGCTATCCAGCTAGTTTGCTTTTTGCTCTTCCTTTTTTCCAAAATATTGTTGTCTCTTATAAAAAGTCTTTGGAGCTTTACAGCATGGACTTTTTGAGGTGGGCTGCATGGAAGAAGACATGCCTCTACAATCACATGCTTTCCAGACTTCCATAGTAGCTTATGCTTTATCACCATGAGACAGCCACCTCAAAATACCTGTTGCTAGGGCTGAAGATGAAAAAAGCGCTGGCTTCTGGCATAGGTACAGCTTTCTCCTTGAGGTGCAGTTCAGACATTGGGCGTGGACGAGGCCCAACTGGCATCTCGGGCTCTTCTTCCTCCTCTTCTCCTGGAAGACAAATTATTTAGTTGTTAATATGGATAAATCAGAATCATCTTACCAAATTGCTTCCCACAGATAGGGCTAACTCTCTGGTGAAGTATGCTGTAGTAAAATAAATAGGAAATGAACATTGTCTGCTTTCTCTATTGGGCTCCTCTGAAATCCACCACAGTTCAAAAATGATGCCCATTCCCTCAAGACATGGCAGATAGTGAAGATCATGTTTCAGCCAACCTAGCATAAAAAGCTTCAAAGATCCTAAATGCTGCATTGAAATTTGAAGTTCATGGGAGTGTATGTACTTCTACGTATGTGTACCTGCCTCTTCGTGGTTGTGTCATTTTGGAGGAAGATGAGGATAAGGTTTATAGGTCAAAATTTCTGGATACAAAAGTAGCTTACAACTGCTTTATTAGACTTGTACCCTGCCTTTCTACCAAAAAAGGCATTCAGAATATAAGAAAACCACATGTCCTTATTTTCAAATTCCTGCTTTAGAATAATCATTGAAAGTTTCAGATTGTTTTTGTTTTTTAAGAGTGCAAATGAGTTTGTATTTTTAGAACTGGAAATTAGGTTCCCCACATGTTAAGATGGCATCAGTACAGAGTACTACTTCAACCCCGGCATTAAAAGGATCTCAGAAAAGCTGGTAACAGCTCAGGCAGTTATAAGAGACAATGCTGGGCTTTTCAGTATTTTTTCATATAGACACATTAATGAAAAATAAATTTTACAATCTTAGATTTGTTAGGGAACTGGGATTTTTCTGCCTTTCCTTATTGTATATTGTGCATATTTTTCTTAGTGTGGTATGCTTATTTGTGATTTATTAAAATTATTTATAGATCCCCCTTCATCATAAAAATAATGGATTGTGGAAGAATCTTCTAGGCAAGTGAACCACTGCTTTCTTCTTCTTCTGTGGTTATTGCTTTTGACCTGGGTTGTATTTTCTTGACAAGGGAATATTGTGCAGATTAACCCCTGGGGTTGTCATTTTTTTCTTAGCAACAGATGGAAATAGATTCTTCAACTTCTTGCTTGTTTAAAATTCAGGCAGGCAGGCAGGCAGAATTAAAGGCTAAATCTCTTGAACCAAGTTCTTAAAATGAGAGCTGCAGGCACTATGGAGATCTGTGACAGCCCCTCAGGGAAGAAATGCCAAGAAGGGGTCCTGGATGGCCTATGGGTATATAGGCAAGATCTGAAATAAGAGTTTGAGTATTTCAAGCACCAGCAGGAGTCTAATGTGACTGTGCACTTAAAAAAACCCACACATATACTCCACAGGTACCACTCCAATAATTAGCTTGATAAACAGAAATACTGCATGATGACACAGATTAATGGTTGAATTCAACAGACTACATTGTCATCCAACCAACCAACCAACCTCCAAGCATTTTTGAATTCCTTCATCAATTCTATGGGGAACATATATGTGCATATCTACTTTCTTTCTTCAAAAACAAGTCATTCAAAGTTGGATGTGGATGAACCAGGTCATCTTCTGAATCTAAATTGCATAGCAATTGCGCAGAAGGAGTAAGGCAAACTTTTAAATGCATAGTGCTAATGCAAAGGGGTGGATTTCATATCCTCCTACCTCCCTTCACTAAAAAATAACCTCAAATTAAGCTCAGAGAGCTTTGCTAAGTGCTTAAACACATCTCCTTGAAAACACTCAGACACTTCATGCACAGTGGACAGGATGCTAGTGTGTGTTAGTAACACAGATTTATGGGAGAGAAAGGGACTAGAAAATAATCAAATTCAACCCCTTATCCTATAGCAGGATCCTTTCACAGATCAGTTCCATTGTCCATATTAGTCCCAAAGAAAGAACGGAAACAAGCAACTATGCACAAAGCACAGTATCTCATGTAAATGAGCCTAAGAGGAAAGGCAAAAATAACCCGCCCTTGCTGACCACAGATCCAAATATGGGGACTGCAGGTGACTTACATGGAATCAAATAAGCAATGTACAGTGGAGCTCTTTGTAAGGCCCTTTGCTTACCCAGAAATATAAGACTACTTCCAGATACAGAATCATTTTATGCCACACTTGGGGTGTGACATTGTCTGTGTTGTTCCCTAGTAGGATATTTTGCAGAAAAAGGACTAGCTGCACAGGTGACATATTCCAAAAGATGGATGGTTGCTTTAGAGCCCCTGCTAACTAGTACCTCTGTCTTTCAGAATTTCTCCTCCTTTTTATGGTGCTGGCACATTAAACACTCCTGGAAGAAACTGTCACTTAGATAAATAAGCCCTTGCTTGCCACAGTGATGCATGCCCTAATCACTTTCCATTTGAGATTATTGCAGTTTGTTGTATGTGGGTCTGCTTTTGAAGAGCGTTGAAAATGGCAGCACATGTCAAAAAACCAGCAAAAATGTTTTCTGATGTGCATTTTGTAGACCATATTAGATTGGTCCGACATTGGCAGTACTGGTTTTCAGATTGTTTCCAGGCCCAATTTAAGATACTGGTTCTTAGCTATAAAGTCCCAGTGACTTGGGGCTATTTGAATGCTTCTCTCTGAATGAACCTGTCCATAGCTGCAAACTTTGTATGGGGCTCTGTTATGTGTCCCATCAGCAACAGAACATAGTGGAAATGTGGGACAGGGGCTTTTCTGTGGCAGCATGCCAATTATGGAACTTCCTCTTTAGCATGATTGGATTAGCCCATTCATTGCTTCACTTCTGGCAGGTGGAAAGTACATTTCAGTTCCACTCTGTGTTTGTTGGCCTGTACAGGCTGATAGCTAACTTTACTCTGTTCTTTTAGAGGATTTTAACATTCTGTTCTTAATGTTTGCTATTATTTGAATATTCTGTACTCCACTTTGAAGACCTGATGACCAAATTGGGCTCCATAAATATTTTAATTTATTAACAGAATAAAAACACAGGAGTTCTTTGAAAAGCTAAATTTAATCCCTGTTCACCCACAAGGGTCCTATTTCTCATGATCCCTGTATGCATAATAGAAATTATAATTGCCTTCTGCAAATAAAGGTGAACAAGGTAAAGACTGAAGTACTTTGCAACGTAAAAGTTCAGTGAATTTGACTAATGATGATTACCATGTTTCTGGGCTTTTAAATATATACTTTTGCTCCAAATCTGTCTTCTAGATAGTTGTATCGTTTCTTGCTCTCACACTCATGTGATAGACTTTAAAAGGCTACACTTTTTGGGCTGCCTTTAAGCAGACTGCAAAATTATCATCCTGTCCTCAATGAATAGAACCCTATCACCACCACTGCCACCACCCGGCCACCCTGCCATCATCACCACCATGATTCTCCCACTGATCGGAAGCTTGTCAGAATAATCAATCTCTTTAGTGATGGTTCCAAGAGGCAAGGAAGAGTTACATAATGAGTGCCTGGAGGGATTGCCACTGGGGGGAAGCTTGTAGCAGCACTGCATTTTGAACAGGAGAAATCAAAGGTAGGTGTAGGAGTGTGTGTGTGTCTGAAGATTAAGGAGAAAACTGGGGCAAGACAGACTTAAAAAATACTGAGTGGAACACATAACGGGTCTAGATTTGCTCAGCCTCATCCCAGTATTGGAAATTGAAAAGGCGCTGCTGCTAATTTGTAAAGGGAGAAATTTACAAGCAAGCTGCAGATACTATGCAGAACTTAGCTGTGGCTAAGCTGTGGCTACTCCAGAGAGTAGTTGCCATAAATATAGGTGGCTAAACAAATATACATCCCACTTAATCAGGGTGACCAAATGCAGGCAAGGTTAGAACTTTATGTCAGGGCTGGTAGTCTAGAGGCAAGCCTGTACTGACAAGGTAGATTGTTGGGCCTAGAAACAGACAGGCAGTCATATAGATGGGTGGAAACACAAATGGGCTTTCTAAGAGCAGTTCCAGCTATACATTAGCTTGAGTTGCTTAGGCTGAGAAGCCAGAGTCAGGAGCTTGATTAAATTACATGGAAGTCTTTATAGCCCCTTTATAGCTCCCCCAGCCACTGCTAAATGGATAAGTGTCAGTACCATCCTTCAGGACATCTGTAGTAGGGGTGCCAAAGTCCAGCAGAGAGTAAGCAAACAATTCCGTTATCTGTTGAGCTACCATAGATAGTCTAAGTTTGAACACATTCTCTACTTAATTATTTATATCCTGCCTTTAAGAATAAGATTCCCCAGGGCAGGATGCAAATAGAACAGTATCATCAACATCAAGGAACCCACACTGGGGAGAAGCCAGACTCATGCATGGAAGTTTTCTTTCTCTTCTTTCTTTTCCCCCCTTTCCTCTCCTTTACTTTTGAACTGTTGTTATTATTGAATATTTTAATTGTATTTTATATTACTATTTTAACCTTTTGCAAGCTGTCCTGAGGCTGTTGCAAAGGACAGGATAAAAATGTTTTACATAAATAAATAAAGCAACTACAAAATTAGTCCATGCATGGAGAACCTCACATTTGGATGACTGTAATGAGCTTTATGTAGCACTACCTTTAAGCTAAATAAAGTGCATGGTCCACAAACTTCAGTTGGTGCAGAATGCAGTGGCAGGAATGCTGAGTGACGTGCCTTGCCATACACATATTATACCACTGAAGCAACTGTGCTAACTACTTATTAGCCAAGGTTTAGTTCTTGGCATGTAAAACTCTGAACAGACTGAGACCAGTGATGGGTGGCCATGACCATGCCCCTGCCTTCATCTGCAACAGTTCAGATAGAAGTGTTCCCTGAAGTTCACTTCTCAATTCTTCCAGTGATTCACCAGTAGTAGTCAGGGAGTGCCTAATAAGCATAAGATCCACAATACTGGGCTGCACTCACTGCTGTTGCTCTTCTACAGAGAGATGTAGAAGAGACCTGATGCATTGAGAGCAGATCTCTTTACCTCCCCCAGAGAATTCCAGCTCTAATTTAATTTCCCTTGAGGAATTACTCCAAACATTTTGCGCTCACCCTTAGTTTAGGATGAGTATCTGAGCCTGGTTTCTTTTCTGACAGCAGAAGGAACAGGGTTCCATCATCCCCTGTAGGAACACGAAGTTGGCAAATCAACTACATGTAGCTGATGGGACCCTGCATGGCTTTGACATAATGGACACAATGGCCCCTCTGGTATAAAGCTCAGCATTTCTTGATGTGCCTCGAATCAGGAAGGACAAGTCACAGTCTGAAGACTGGCAGCCTTTCATGTACTGTGTGAAGAAATCCAGCCTGCAGGCAGGGAGAGATTAATCTGTGAAAGGCTTTTTCCTTCCTGGGTCTCTGATCTTGGGATGGTTTGAATAAGCTGAGATAATTTACCACTTTCTTATCAGGTTGGTGTTCCTCAAGGTCATAGGACCTGCCAGCTTAAATTGACTCTAATAATTCTAGTTGCAAGGGCTGTGGGAGGTTGCCCTTGCCCCAAGACGGCTAAGGAAACTCTGCCCAGTTACTATGGAAAGACTGTAAAAGACTGCCCCAGATTGGACTGCATTGTGTCTTTTTCCAGTGAGACCAACTGACAGTGGTGTGTAGGCTGACAAAACTTAACGGGATAGCTGTTCAAGGAGAAATCTCTTGCTTGAGTAAGGTGCTGGGTGGTTAAGCTAACCCTTTTAAAAACTGTGGTATAACAAAGGAGTATGTAAACTATCTTGTATTTCTTATCCTCTCTCCCCTTCCTCTTCCCCTCTGTTATTCTTTTTTTAAACTCTTGAATAAATCTTTTATCCACTTTAGGTGAGTACAGTTTATTTAAAGCCAATTCAGTGCTAATACCAGTGCCTCAGACTAAAAGAGTGGCATGTTTCAGATTGGGGACCCTATAACAGAGAAGCATGGCTAGCATCCTTGTTTCAGTTTTCTCCAACAAATCCATGAGGCCCAAAGTCCCCTTCCTTGAGCTGCAGGGGATGATTAAGGGGTGGTGGCAGCCTATTGGTAAAGTGTACTCTGTCTACCTTGCAGAGAGTTTGGGAGGGATATGTCCTTCACAGGACAGTACCAGACTCTGTGTGGTTCAAGGGAAACCCATTACCGGTGGTATAACCACTACAACTGCAGATACATTATGGGGAGGGCCAGATTAGGGCTCCAGTGGCTAGGAGGAATCAGTGGGAGCACTTCACCAGAAAGGGAGTGGTTCTAATATCAGCACCTGTTACACAATTTTAGAAACAACACTGTGTGAAGTGATTGTACATTATGAAGTATCAAACAACTGCACAAGTTTCTCCTTTCCAATAAGATACAGGATTTTGCCTCAAGAAAATCCCTTGGGCAAACATTACAGTAGGGGAGCAGAGGAAGGACAATTTTAAGGCAAGCTGAAGCTGGCAGAATAACAAGTTCCTTCAAGCTTGCCATGCCGATTACACGCAGTTGGCTCACAAGGACAATGACAGTCAAAAATGGACTGGCAAGAGGGCAGGGACTCTGCCCATTTATATGAGGAGGTGGGGGAGTGGAGTTCCCGCCAAAAACTGTTACTAGCTGAGGGAATCTTCCCAAATACAGGTACTGCGCAGGCACAGCATGTGTGATGCACAGAGTCCACAACAAAGAACAAATATTTTGCTAACAAGTGAAGGGGCAAAAGACTGTGAGAATTGGGAGAAGAGACTGCTGAGAAAAGAGGGAGGGTTGAGGCAGTTCCTTTGGAAACCAGCAGCTTTTTGGCCACTCTAGCCCAATGATTCGGTGGTGTTTTTCAACAACTTATGATGAAATTATTCTCTTGGGTTCAGACAACACACCAATCTATCATGGGTAAGAGAGCCCCTAGAACAAGTCATGGGTTGTCAGGGTGCCTTGTTTGTGAAAAATAAACCACCCAGCAGGAAGTGACCTATATTCAGTTGCCATACTGTGCAAACCCAGTGTTCTTGTTCATCCACTTGTAAGGATTTCCATTGACTACAGAAACTCAGATAAAGTCCTTGGAGAAAAAGCTTCTGATATCCATAACTCCAACAAAAAAAAAATCAATTTTAGTCCTTCATCCACTGTGTTGGGCATACTGATAAAGGCATTTGAAGAGGAAAATCAGGCTTCTCCAAGCAGCAGATTACAATGGACAATTTTCAGAGACTAGGTAAGGATAGGGGATTTCTGGAACATGTGCTAGTACTATTTGGGGAAGAATCCCAGGCAGTAAGAAATTAAGCCTCAAGCCAAATGGCTTTGGAAGAGCTGGTGCACGATGCTACCTGGATGTAGCAAAAGTCTGGAACAAGAAGAGCATCTGCCACAGACAGTATACAAGAAGTGGTCTAAAGTCCACTTCTGTTTCAGATGGATGGGATGGGAACACATTGCCCACATTTGCAGCACCTCAGGCTGCAAATAAGGACAACGAGCCCATCATGTTCAATGATCACTGAGCAGCTGATAAGTAGATAGGGAAAAAAAGAAATAATTGGAAAGTTTACTTGTACAATAAAATGAAGAGAATGGTGACTGTGTAAGCTGCCTTGGGTTCTTCTCAAAAGGGGAAAAGGCAGGATATGAATGTAATGTGGTGATAATAAAAATGTACAAGGCAAATCCACAGATATTGTTTCTGAGCAGCAAATGCCTTAGGGTCAATAATATATGGAATCTTTTTATTTCTCTTTATCATTATTTTTAAATCAAAAGCAGCCTTAGCAGGCTGGGGAGTGGAAGGGTGGGCATTTAACACTTTCTCCTCCATTCACTATTCAGCTCAGATCACCTGTTATTTCTTCTTGTGGATGAAGCACCAGCTTTAGAAGATAATTTTAGCAGGAGGATAACCAAAGGAGAAAGGTTTAAGAAGTTTCTCCAAGCAAAAGATAAAAGAAGTGGGAGTGGGGGATAAGAGAGAGAGAGAGAGAGAGAGAGAGAGAGAGAGAGAGAGAGAGGGAGAGAGAGAGAGATTGAGGAAAGTAACACAGAACCACATGTAATATTTAGTTTGGCCTTTTGATAGTCATTTACAGGGAGAGACAAACATAAGAGATGTTTTAGTTACTCTTCATACTCTCCATAGGTATTTTAATATTCAAAGAGACTTATCATGTCCATATAATTCACATATATTGAAGCTGGTCACCCTTAACCTCATTGATAGATGTAGATGGAGAACTGAAACAGAGAGCTAATGACACATCCACTGGTACTAAACAAGTTCATGATGGAACAGAAATTTGCTTCTAAGTCCAATTCTTTATCTACTGGAGCATATTGATCCAGGATTTATTCTTACACCCACCCGGATGCATGAAAACTCTTGTTTATAATGGCTACATGAAAGCAGTAGTACACTAAAGGTTGATTTTCTACATGAGAAAGTATGAGACAGTGCTTCAAAATGCTAAAAACCACATTCGGTGAGCAATAGCAGGCACAGGCACAACCGCCTCACAAAAGACTGGGAACTGTTATGTATGAAGCAATTTAAATGTGCTTCCCACTAATCCAATAGATGTGCAAACAGATCCTCAAGTTTCTTAAAATGGAACAAAAGCAGCACACATTGTATATCTCAAACTGGCAAAACTGATCTCAGTAAAGAAAACCATCTTCTGTGTTCACAACAAAACCTTTGAAAAGTGGTTAATGTTCTGAATTCAACACATCATTTGAAAATGAGAAATGACTGCAAATATAAAGTTCCAGTTGAAATTATGGGGGAAAGCATGGTGAAATCTCTGATGCCAAAGGAGGTGGAGCTGTTAGCCTTCCCACAGCATGTCCGATAGTCATGAATTGCAGGGCTTACTGACAAATATATCTGGAGGGCCCTATATGGGTGAAGACTACTCTGAATAGATCCTTTTCCACTCCCCTGTCTTGCAGAAACAGAAACATTATGCAGAGCAAAGATATAAATGCAAATCTGCTTAATTTGCAGTTTATTCATGCTGTAGAACTTGAGACACCACAGTGATTGCATACAGCTGTGACTATATAAGAAATATAATGCAGCATAATACAATATCTATTATTTTGTAACATCAAAATATTTGCCAGTGCTCTGCCAAGCAAGATTTCCAGTACAGTTAAAGAAATTATTCCACTGTATCAGAATATCAACCAATGACCTTTTAGTGGATGATACAGATCTCTCTGTAATCCAGAAGGAACGCCTGCAGGCATGTGAGCTGCAGTTTCTTGGGCTAGTAACAAAAAACAGAACAAAACATGGGTAGAATTACCTGGTGTTTCAGTAGTAGGATAGGGATTTTTTTCTTCATTTTCATTAAGCTGATATTCGTCTATATTGCTCTGGCAGAAAGAAAGAAAAAATCCGTAACAGAGCATGCCTTAGCCATTCTTTTATTAATTCATAAAGATGATTAGCACAAAGCAAGCTGGGTGGCAGCAGACAACAGACCTTATTAGAAGGTGGAGACTCCCCATCTGCAGTGATTGATTTCAGCTCAATTTTCTCCTCCTTGGTCTCCCCCTCCACAGCTGGCTTCTCTGGCTCTTGCTTCTTTTCAGGACTAGCAGTTCTAATATTGCAGCAGAGATGGAAAAGGCAAGTGTTTGTGAAATATAGAACATTCTGTTATGACAAGCTATTCAGAGCAATGGCCCATTGTGTCACCAAGCACTTGGTATTTGTTTTTGGCCCAAGAGCCAAGACAGTTCCTTTCTTTACCCTCCTCCAAAACCAGAAATCCATGCTTTGGCTAGGGCAAGAGACACATCTGAGTAACAGCTGGTCTTGATATTTTCACAGATGACAGTCAGGTATTGCTTCTTTGTCTCAGAATGCGAGGCATATTCCAGTATCTGCAACACCTACCAGTGACTTGTTCCTTTCAGTATGCCATTGCCATTTTGAGACTGAGCCTATATCACAAATCTCATGGCCACACAGTCTAGATTTTGGATTCTTTACTCATGATGTAGCACTGCTGTCTTTCATATTTTTCCAGTCCTCTCTCATGAAGCCTCCCATGACCCATTCCACATTGTTAAGAGGGCTCCAGAGAGGTTTTTCAGGGGTCTATGGTGCCTGCATGGGAAGGAGGAGAACGCTTCTTCCATTAATTTCCTTCAGTTATTTTTTTTGATCCAAACTCAAAATAGCGACTATCAAACTTCCTTATTCAAACACAAACACCTACGCGTATTATAGAGGCTTTGCTATCTGGTGAAAGATTTGATATCCTTGCACATTTTTAGGCCAAAGCATGTTGGCCCATTAAAAGATAACCACCAAAACTGTTTTGGTCAAACACAGTGAAATAGAGGATTTTTGATCTGATGTTCACAGTCCAAGCACACAGAGTGCTGGGCCCTAATGAGGCCACATGGTTCACTACATTTGACTGGGTGGGTGCTGGCATAAACAAAGCATATTCCAGAGGAAAGATGCCTGCTTTCCCCCGAAAACATCATAGGATACAACCTGGGTGTTGCAACATCTAACTGGGTGTTGTAGTTTAAAAAAGCTGCTTATTCTCGAGAATCAACATGAGAACATTTCTTTTAATATAAACAAGAGACAAAGGTGCTACCTAGCTAGTTTTTTCCTTTCTTTTTCTTCTTCTTCCTCTTTCTGAGCAGATGTCAAGCTCTCAGCATCAGCAAGGTTGTCCACCGCAATGGCCAAAAACACATTCAGCAGGATATCTGTTTGTGTACTTCTTTAAAGAAAACATGTATTAAACAGCATGGAACAATGCCCTGTGGGTATGGGATCTCAAACGTACTAAGCAGTTTGGATCAATCATATCTGAGAGTGCGCCTTTCTCTCTGCAAGTCTGACCTACCCACTAAAGTTTATTGGGAAAGCCATGTTAAGAATCCTCTCATTTACAGATTAAAATCTGTTGAAGGGATGGAATACGGCCTTCTCAATTCAAGACCATCTGAATCCATCACAGCATGCTTTTAAGAAGGCCACTTTAGACAAGCTTTCTAGGAGATGCAGTGAATTAGTCCAGGTGGATAGTTTTGGTGCACTGAATTTTGAATATTATTTAGAGTTTTATTTTATTGTTTGGTATGTTTGTTTTAATGAATTCTCTATTGGCCTTTTATAGTTTGTCATTCTGAATGTTAGTGAAAATGAGATATAAAATTAATAAATATTGGATAGACCAATGCTTTGATTATCTGACCTATTTCACCAAGAATAGTAGTGGTAACAATTTTACAAAAAGGTAGTTTCCAATACCAATATTTAAGTAAAGATGAGCAACTTCCAATCAAAATGATCACAAGAATCTGAAGAATATGCAACAAAAGGCAGCTTTAGCTAATTTTAATTGGAATATCTTAACTCCATCCTATTCTGCCACTTTTTCATGCTTTCTTCATAGCAGTGCTTTGAGCTTTTATGCAGGGGTTCCCATATTAGTGCTTAGCCCTAATCAGACACCTGCAGTAGGATCAAGATGAGCAGGTCTGCCAACAAAGAACTGTGAGCAGGAAGAAAACCACTCTGACTTGATTGTGTGAACTGTCACTGGTTTCCCTTCCCCAAGGTCCAGAAACATACCTTCACAACAGAGGAAGGCAGCAGAAGTGCTGGAGGCTGCTGTTCCTAGGGCTCCACTGCAGGACTGTTTCTGAGTGAGACTGGGGTTGAAACTCTTATTATTCCAAACAGGTAACTGATACAATGTGTTTTGGTGCAAAAGTAAATGTAGGAAATAACTGCTTGCAATTTGCAGAGTGATAAATTATTTTGGTATAATGGTGCTTAGAGATATTTCTCAAATGAATAAAGTGAATTTAAGCACACTACTGGCAGAAGTATATCTTCACTTTGAAAGATAGGCATCACTAAGTTTAAGTTACGAAGTACCAGGATCTTAATAATTAAGTGTCAGCTCCAGATTTTGAATATATACGATTCTGCAAAAAAGAGCATAAGATAAGCCATGCTGGATCAGACCAATGTTCTCTCCAGTTCAACATTCTGTCCACACAATGGCAAACCTACAAACAACTATGATGTATATAAAAAGCACAGCTTAGGATAAAATATTTTGAGAAATGAATGAGTTTAATGAAGCAAAATGTCAAAATACAAATTAAAATATGAATTAAAATATGACTTCTGTGCAGATTTTTTTAAATCTAATCATTTATACAAAAATGGGATTGAATGGATTTATGAATGAAAGAAAAATGGAAACATGAAAGACATTAAGCAGAGACAGCTTACTGATCCCTGTATTCAGTACCTGATACAGTGGGCTCCAGCTTAAGAAAGCTTATGTTGCAAGACAATGTTCCTCTTTCAAGCATTCAAAAGTCACAGTACAATTTTCCTTTGCAAAGCATTTTTTGTTGACACCCAAAGCACAAAACACCCAGAATGAATCTCTGAGCATGCACAGAATGGTTTGTTGAACCTAATCTAGGATTCACCTCCAGGAACTCTCCTTATGAACATGCCTGGGCCCCATCCCTTTGGAAGCAGCCATCTGAAAGTCAAGTTGCTTCCCCATTGTGCACCAATCCTCTAATTCGGCTGCCCCCTCTGCTGTCTTGGGGTGAAGAGCCAGGGATCTGAAAAACGCCCCTCCTCCAATTCCCCTCTTGGCAGCTATGTATCTTGGTCATTCCCAGGAATTGCCTCCCCTTCTGAGGCATTTGGTCTTGAGATAAGTGCATCCATCTCCTTCCTCTAAATATCTCAGCATGGCCTATGCTTTCCAGCACCCCTTTGATCTGCCTCACATTCTAATTCCAATATTTATGAAATCCAGCCAGTAGTCCTTGAGAACAAGTGCCCAAAGCAGCCATCCTTCTCACTCCCAACAACTTATGTCATAACAAATATACTAGTTTTTAAGGTAGCACATGGCCCTCATTCATCCTCCTTCAGCAGAAAAAGCAAGAGAGAGCAGGACTTGCTGCCACATATTCACCTCACCCTCTGGATACTGGCAGGGACTGGGCCCACTCTCCACTCCAACACCCAGGAGGAGAGGACAAGCAAGCAATACCTACTACTTTTCATCTCTTATTGCTTACTTTCCTTCTCAGCCAGAAGAAAATAGCAGCTGGGCCAGCATAAGGAAGAGCAAGAGAGGGCAGGGAGCCCAGGTGGGAAATGTTCAGGCACTGATCTCATCAGGTGCCCAACTACAGCAACTACTGATGCTGCCTGAAGGAATAGGCAATTTGGTACCTTCTAGATGTTTTACCATCAGATGCTAAGAGATTATGGGTGGTGGTCCCTTCCCTTCACGTCCCTAGTCCTCCTGTGGGTATTTGCAGGTGATATTTTGGGAACAGCAAGGAGTTCTGCTGCTCTCTGCCATTACTGCAAGCCATTTTTAGCCTACCACAGCTTCTTTGTCACTTAAAAATAATTTCTTCAAACACATTCTCTAAGCTCTCCCCAAGGAGATTTGCCTGGTGCCCTTCTTACTTTCTTTTCAGCACCAGGCGAAGACCTTCCTTTAAAAAAAAACATTTTAATAACTAATTGCCATAGACCTTTTCTTGTATGTTTTACTGAGTTTTATTGTTGTTTTTAATGTATAATATGTTATGGGTTTTATTGTGTTCTATTGTGTTTTTATCTTGCGTTGTGAGCTGCCCAGAGGGTGCTATGGCACAATTGGGTGGCGCACTAATGTTTTTAATAAATAAATACCACAGTTCAGCCAAGCTGCCAAAGAAAACTAAGAGAGCAGCAAAGGATACAGTTTCCACAGATGAAGAGGATGATGAAGTAAATACAGACCAACATTCCTGGAAAAGAGGGGCCGCCATAAGCCATGATCCCATCATACATCACTGAATTCCAGTCCTCCCCAGTCAGGATCTAAATGACACATTCCCCCCAATGGGGGGAAACAGTGTTAGAAAGTATGCTGAAAACCTGCAAAAAAGCTTGTTACAAGAAAGTACATGATCCTCTTCTGTCATAAAGAAACCCTCCCAATTACTAGGGGCGTAAGGCACTTACTGCTATCCCCATTCACACTGTAGGACATGGATGGGAAGGAGCTTGGATGATCACCCATCAGCTTAGGCCATATGTTCTGCACAGTAGTCTGTCTTTATGCATTAAGTGACATTTTGTGACATAGATATCACACACTAGGGACTTTTTAAAAATTTGGTTGGGAACATAAATGAAAGAAGGATTTAAAGGTTAATATTTGGGATTATCATTGTGAGCTGTGAAGGAATGCTGGGTAGAAAATGCACAATAGCAGCATTATTACTTCAAATGAAGCACCCAAGCACTCTTTTAGAGGGCAGTCTAAACACTGATGGGGAGTGGGAAAATGCTGCTATGTGAATATGAGTGCCTCTGGTATTCTCAGTATGATGCATGGCATTCAGAGTGAATTTTCTGCAACACCTATAAAAAAGCTCTACAATAGTTGTATATATCCTGAAAGCAAAAACTCTCCTACTGATTAGTAAAAGCTATATTCTGGTGTAGCACTCGCAAGGGAACTTCTTCCTATATGGGCTTTCCCCTCCATCAAAATTTCCAGAGGAAGCTCAACTAAAGGTGCCAAGAGCAATAAGGAATAGGGTCTTCTCAAAGGTGAGAAGGTGACAGACCCACCTTGGTCTCTCTTTGCCTGCTTTTAGAAAACACGGAAATATTTTTTCAAAAAACTAATTAATTTTCAATGCATTTTAATTTTGATTAAGTTCAGTGTCGTTTTCAATTGGCATAAGAGCACCATGGATTGTGTTACAGGGTTATCAAATCTTATTATCTTTTAAATAAGTGGAAACACATACCTGAAACACAGTGAGCAGTGATTGAGGAAAGTTGTCAAATGTGCTTCTCCTGGTTTGCATCTCATCAAAGTTAAACTTGCCCCCAAATAGCTGCATTCCTAGGAGGGAGAAGATGATGATGAAGAGGAAGAGCAGCAGCAGCAGGGAGGCAATGGAGCGCACAGAGTTGAGCAGGGAAGCCACCAAATTACTCAATGAGTTCCAGTACCTAGGGAGCCAAAAGAGAGAGGCTTACATTTCCTCTGTCCAAAGCAGATGCTTTTCACCTGTGTCAGGTGTCACTTTCAGGCAGGCTACCCAATGTTTGTAAGCATGCATTTTCCACACAGCCTGCCAAGAAATGAATCAGTCACATACTTCCCTAAGATAATTGGACCTATGGCAGTTAATGAGCATTTTTACAACCACACAAAACACACAAGTCCTCCTCCAGTTCTGCAGCTTGCATGCCTGGAAGATTACTTCAAACAACAACAACAACAACAACAACGCATACCACTTATCAATATGCAGTGATTAGTAGGTGCTGCTTCAATGAGTTATACTCTAGCCAACCTCATTACAACACTCACAGCTGTTCAAAGGATGCCAAAATACATCACCCCAGAGAATGGCTCAGTAAGAACTGACAAGAACAGATGGGACAACAGTTTGGAATCAAAAACAGATTGGTTTAAATCTGGTTTGTGTCTGCTCCTTGCATTGAGGGGCTCAGGCTTCTTGTTTTCTGGGAAACTGAAATGGAACCACCTTAATGTTTATACTGGGACAAACTTTCTTTTATATTATATATAACTCCCCTCCCTCAAACTTTCAGTATATTTCACCATTCAGGTAAAATTTGCAGGGTATCTAACAATGAAAACTATACAAAGTGTATACATCCATAAAAATCCTAAAGTCAGTAATAAAACTGCAGTACAATAGCAGGATAAAACAGCACAATAAACTCCAACAGGAGACAGCTAAAAATTCTCCAATTAATGTTCATTAAAAGTCTGGGTAAAGAGAAAATCTTAATGTGGTGCCTAAAAACCGACATGTTCAACAGTGGGCAAGTGCCCAAATCTGGTATCACTCTTAAAAAAGTCATTCCTGCATCCCCATTCCTGAGTTTTGGATAGTGAGCAGGATGCATGTGGGATGAGAGGACACATAATGGCCTTCACATGCAGCTCCAGAAGAAGTAGCAGAAACAAATCCATATTTTCATATATTCCTGGTATGACCCAGTAGAAATACCATCAGCTGCCTTATCAATGCACAAATCTCATATATTCTAGCAGTGTACATGGCATTCAGCACTGGAATACAGGAACATCACAGATCCTTCCTACTTTCTGGCAGTGTACCTCAAATTACTGGGAAGACAGGAAGCACTGCCCACTTGAATATGCAGCTGACAATTCCCCTAGGACTGGAGAGCAGAAGGGAAGCACACACTGGTTTCTGTAATCAGCCAGAAAACAGAGGACGACTGGGAGGCTGTATTCCCTGCTTCCCAGAAATAACATCAAGTCAAGAGGCGAGTAAATTTGGCTCATTTGCTGGCTAGAGAACATGTAGTTGCAAGGAATCCACTTTCCCTATCCCTGTCAGGAAAAAAAATCAGTTCTATCTGCCAGTAGCCTTAGGACTACAGTAGTAAGGGGAAAGAACATTCTGGCCCTATCCGTTAGCCAAATAGTGATTCAAACAAAAACACTAGCAAGGGAAGAACAGGCTGGCCTGATGTACATATAAATGCTCATTTAAAGTTCACCGTTCCTTTGGTCTTGTGAAAAAAACCCTCTTTCCTCTTCTTTTTCCCTTACTTGTCTTATCAGTCTGAAGTCCTGATGGTGGGACCTCTTTCTTTCGTGTTTATTGATATGAGCTGCTTTTGCTTCACACAACTCAATA
>NW_025336543.1:452718-504278 GCF_004798865.1 Varanus komodoensis
AGACTGCTACAACATACAAACTTATAAAACATTTGTTGCAGTATTTGGTAAGTCATTTTACCATTATTAAGGCTTCACGGGAATCCATAGTGGCTTCATCTTTCTCTGTTCTACCTCCACTTTCTAATTCTAAATCTCTCCTTTCAATCGCACCCCCCAGACACATGCACCTTTCCCCCTTTCCTTATTCTGCTTTCTGGAAATATATTTTTAAGTGTTCTGGAGGCCAAGGGGATCACTCCAATCCTCATAACATCATTGAATGAGTTACTTTTAAGGACATGCTAATAAGAATTGAATAGTTATTTTGATGTTTTGTTTTTAAATACAACTTACTTTTTCTTGAACTTCTTTACTAATTATATGGAACTAGAAACTGGAATTCATTAACTTGGATTGTTAAGAAGTTGTAAGGAAGTTCTAAGAAAAGGGGCTATCCTCCCCATGCCTCTCGCTCTGCGTGTGAGTGCATGATCATAATCTTTGATACCTATGCATTCAAGCTATGAGTTATTAAATATTTATAGTCAATAAAATCAAAGATATTAATACTTGTGCGGAAAATAGACAAAAGATGCCTTGCAGCCTGTTTTACCTCATAGGATAGAGATGCAGGCATACTAGTTTGTCATAAGAAGAAATGGGGAGAAATGCTTTGTCATTACTTAGGATGCATATTCTGCAACAATTTGTGATCATGTAATACTAAATGTGCTAATTGTTTTCTCTTTTCATGAATTCTAATATCTATTCTGATGTAAATAATGTATATGATAGTCTGGGATTCTATATTTATATAATGTGCTAAGTTTAATAGTTTTATATTTTATGTTGTTTTTTAATATAGTATTTGTCAGTCACCTATTGAACCTGTGTTAGGGGGCAGCTCTATCTATCTAATAAAAAATTAACTACCATTGATATAAATTAAACCTGTCATTTGGAAAAATAAAGACCTGTAACACTATTGTGTCTGTATCATTGCCCAGGGAGTCTGTCCTGGTTAATGGGCAATATAGAAATTAATTAATTAATTAAGCTCTAATGAAACCAGATGTGGTTATTGGTATTAGCTATGAGTTATGACTATGCATCATTGTGTGAGATAATTACCATTTTCAATTATTGGCTTGACAATACAAATAGTCTTAAAAGGAATGAGGGAATACAACTGGCCCAAGACAATTTTTCTGTCTATACTGTTGTATTGCATTATCTGAGAGATGTGGCTGCCAATCATCTCTAATATTGCAGGGTATATCGGGTACATATTTTGGATCTCACTGAAGCTTCAATGATGCTATTAAAATATTATTTTGGGAGCTGCTTGAGCATTTGAGATGACCCTTTTAGTAAAACCAGTGGAATACACAACATTGTTACAGCAGTTCCTAGTATTCTGAAACCTTGCTTCCTTGATCTTTCTCCATTTATTTATTTATTTAAAACATTTGTATAAAAACATAATAAAAACCAATAACATATTAAAAACAACAATAAAATACAGCAAAAATACAAAACAGTTAGTTTTATGGCAATTAGTTATCAATTTTTTTTTGTCCGGTGCCAAAAAGGAAGGAAGGAAGGTGCCAGGCAGATTTCCATGGGGAGAGCACTCCAAATATGGGGAGCCGCTACTGGAAAGGCCCTCCTCCCAGCGGCCATCCCTCTCACCTCCTTAAGGGATGGCTCACGCAGGAGGGCCCCCTGCAGAGATCTCAAAGGCCAGGTAGGCACATACGGGTGCAGATGCTCCCTAAGATAACCAGAGCCTAAGCCATTTAGGGACTTATATGTCAACACAAGCATCTTGAATTGGGCCTGCACCCAATTCAAGATTTTTCAGTATAGGTGTTATGTGGGCCACTCTAGAGGCTCCCATCACCAACTGAGAGGCCCTAGTCTGCACCAATTGTAATTGCTGGACTGTCTTCAAGGGCAGCCCCACAAAGAACACACTGCAGTAATCTATTTTGGATGTTACCGACGCATGGGTGACTGTTTTCAGACTCTGTCTGCCCAGGTATGGATGAAGCTGGTATTTTTTCCATAGCTGGAGCTAAGCACCCCTGGACGCTGAGTTCACCTGATATTCCAGGGACAAACCTGGGTCCAGAAGCACACCCAGACTGCAGACCCTGCCCATTAGGGGGAGTGCAACCCCATCAAGGATAGGGCAATGCCCCTCCAACCTGTCAGATGACACCCCCCCCCCCCTTACTAGCAGCACCTCCGTCTTGTCAGGAGTGAGTCTCAGTTTCCTGACCCTCATCCTGTCCATCATTGAGCTCAGGCCCCAGTTCAAGACAGCAACAGTCTCACCTGGATGAGATGTAAAAGAGAGGTAGAGCTGAGTATCATCAGCATATTGCTGAGTCCTCAGTCCAAACCTCCAGATGACCTCTCCCAGTGGCTTCATATAAGTGTTAAAAAGCATGGGGGACAGCACTGAGCACTGCAGTACCCCATGATGCAACTGCCATGGTGCAGAGCTACAGTCCCCAGGGCTACCTTCTGGACTCGGACAGCCAGGTGGGAGTGGAACAACTTCAAAGCAGTGTCTCCAACCCCGGCCAACCTGTCCAGGAGAACAGCATGGTCAATGGTGTGGAAGACCACCAAGTGGTCAGGGAGAACCAACAGGGTTATACTCCCCCTGTCCCTCTTCCTGCACAGGTCATCATACAGGGCAACCAAGGCCATCTCCATTCCAAACCCAGGTCCAAAGCCAGACTGAAATGGATCCAGATAATCCATATCTTCCAAGAATGCCTGCAACTGCCAGGCTACCATCTGCTCCAACACCTTGCCCAAGAAGGGAAGATTAACAATGGGTCATTAGTTATCCAGGACCCCTGAATCCAGGCCTGACCTTTTAAGGAGTAGTCTCACTATTGCCTCCTTTAAAAGGGCAGGCTCCACTCTCTCTCTTAATGAGGCTTTGACAGCCTCCTGGCATGTGGTAAAGCGGACAGAGCCAAGCACCTTGTCCACATCCTTGGGTCTCAATAACTTTTGGACTGATAACACATGCTGGTGATACCTAAGCTAAGATCCTGTTCCTTGCCCTGCACTGTTTTTGGACTATTCACCTGTGGTTGACCTCAGCTTCACTTTAGGCTGTGCTTTGGACTGCCTTTCTTCCTAACCTTGCTGTATAGATCTGTCCCATAGACGGCTACAACATTTGACATTGATTTGGTCTAACAGAAAACATTTCAGATTTTGGGACTTGAAAGATTTTAAGTTTCTTCAGGCCATTCATGTTTTGGAACCAGAAAGTCTGCCTCTCTCCCTATGTACTTACTCAGTTGCATCCTCGAGTGAGATGTGGCAAGATGGGAGAAAGGGCCTTTTCACTAAGTGTACTAGATATGGAACACCATCCCCAGAGAGGCTCATCTAGCCTAACTTAATGTCATTCCAGTGCCAGGTGAATATATATTTTTATTTCCCCCAGGTCTTTTAATCCTGCTTAGCTGTTCTTCCTCCATGAGATTGCTTTTATACTTTTTATGACTGATATACTTAAAAAAAGAAAATAAAAGAAGCCAAGAATTGTATTTCTTCTGAGGTTTTCTAAGGGGTTTGTTATAGAATGACCTATACATACTGTATGATAAAGCACAAATAAATAATTACATATATCATCATTCCGGCCTAGGCACTATATTCGAGAAGAAATATTCAGGGAAGGAATAATTTTTACCTGGGATATTACTGTACACAAGATTTTCACTCAGAAATGGGGAAACTTTTCCTCTCCCCTCAATGAGCTACATTGAACAACAAAAATCAGGAGAGATGTACCTTGTGATTTTGAATATTCGCAATAGTCTCACACATCTTAGCACTGAGATACCCAGTGGTGACATGATCTTCGTTTCCACCAAGATGGTCTCCAGGATTCCACCACACACAATGAAACAGTCAAAGCGGTTGAAGAGTGACACAAAGTAGGCTTGAAGACCCAGGCTGTACATCTTCAGTAACATCTCAGCCGTAAATAGAGCTAGCAGTACCTTATTGGCAGTGTCTCATAAAAATAAATAGAAAAATAATGATCATTATAATGGCCCTGAAAGACCAGTGCAACAAAAAGATCATAAGCACAACAAAACTTGCCCCACAAAATATTTTTATTGCACACTTAGGTGTTATCCTCTGGAACTACTAAGAATGCTGCATCTATTTTTATTTTTATTTATTTAAAATATTTATACCCTACCCTATACACAAAAGTGTCTACTTTGCAGGCACTTTTTTATGTTCTGAAGGAAGGGGTACTTTTCACATAAGAAGTGAAGCAGTACTTCATATTTAAAATTCTGCACAGTGAGGGTCAGTCAATCCAGGAGAGTTGCTTCTTATGCATGCTGCTTTTAACTAAGTTAGTCCTGGTCCAGATGTGTGTTGATTTGATTGAAAGTATATGCAAAAGAGGCTTAATTGAGAGGTCAGAGAAAAGTCTCTTTTTCCTCTGGCAGGTTTTGCACAACAAAAACCCTGATAAAACAAACCCTCATGGGTCAAGCTCTACTGCAGTCTCCTTGCTGCTCTTACCAAGGAGCCAGCCAGTGAGTGCTGCAGACAGCTGCCCCCAGCGCTGGCACCAGTGATAAGTGCTCTCTGTTTCTCCCATCCCCCCCACCACCACTTGTGGGCTGGTGACCTTCACTTTTCTGCCATCTGCTGCCATGCTGAACCCTTTGCTATTAATAATTATATTTTATATCATCCAACAGTCAAAGCTCTCTGGCTGAGGCTTATCTTTTATTCCCACACTCACATCACACCTGCCCTAGGACACCACCATTTTGCTTTATTTTTTAAACTATCTGAATCTTAAACATTCAGAGACAGAAAGCTACAATAGTGAATCATGATCTTCCAAAGGGATGAACCAAAAAAGACCCTTCAGAGCAAATAAAAAGGTGGGAGGGATTAGCAAAGGGAGGAGAGATCACTGACTACAGCTATCACTCTCAACCCACTGACATGGATAGAAGGTAGAAGTGGACGGAAGTGGCTATTTCCTATGACAGGTGGAAAGTTTCCAGCTCAGTTCTGCTCATAGTTAACAGAAGAGAAGTATGGTGGGTAGCACTAGGGGACCTCTGTCTGAAAGAGCCATAAATTTAATAAATCCATAAATATATATAAGCATGAGGGTACTACTGTACTCAAGTCCTGCTTGTGAATTTCCAATAGGCATCTGGCTGACCACTGTGTGAACAGAACGCTGGATTAAATATGCCTTTGATCTGATCCAACACAGTTTTTCTTATCCTCCACTTTATATAAAAGAATGCATGACATTTTGTAATTAACTCTTTTGGGAGCTTATTCAATCAAATGGATTTACTTTATGTGAATTCAGATCAGATCAGATCAGTTTATTCTTCAGGATAATTTTTAATTAACTTCAATTTAAAAAAACTTTTGGCAATAAATGTAGAAAAAATAAAATAAAATAAGAATCGCCTGCCTCTTCTTACCTTGAACTTCAGTGAGCCAATCTGGCTGGTTGTAATGTTCAGAGGCAATAGTAAGGGTGTTGAGAAATACAAGGAAGATCACAAGCCAATAAAACACATTTGATTTGACAGCAGCTCGACATTTCCGTCTGCAGAACCGATTCCATCTGCGCCAGTAGCGACTTAAAAAGGGAAAGGGGGAGAACAGGATGAAAAAATGAGAATCAAACTAGATCATGACTGTAGTGTAAACGAAAGAGTTTGCAAACTACTGATGTGATTTTTGAATCCATGAATTAATTTGAATGTCCTGGAGACTGCCCATCCATCTCCTAATTTTAACTAAACATAGAAGGAAAGAGACAAAACAATACACACCTACAGTGTGTTCAGTGTAGCTAAATGGACCAGCAAAACCTAGAGGCCCCTGATATTCCTATACAAGCCTCTCTCAAGCACAAATTGCTGGAAGTGGGTAGACTTCACTTTTCAACATACTTCTTTGTATGCTACATGCCATACTGACATAATGGTGAAATGTGTACAGGACTGAGCATCTTAATGCAATCCCTACTAAAGCTCTCACCAGCTTCTTGCTTCCTTACAGCCTTCAGTGTTCATTTCACTATATTTAAATGGCAAAATGAGTTTGGGAGCTGCAAAACTATGCATACATACTGCCTCATAAAACTTGTATAGGCATGCACTTTCTCTATCACAGACGTGCACATACACATACATGTAACCTTTTCATTAATAGCAGCTTGGAGCTGGGGTTGTGCAATTCTTTGTTCATTTCCAACAAAAAAGGTGCTGCTAGAAATGGGGAGAACAGGCTGTTTCTCATTTCCCATTTTACTTTCTCTTCATATGAAAGTCAAGAAAAGGTCACTCATCCAAATGTTTTTGGTTCTCTCTGGTAGGTTCATATAGAATAGAACAGCAATCTCTCAATTAGTGGACCGGTAAAGACTTTGTCATTACTCAAAGAAAGTAAAGGGAAAATAGACTACCCCCCATCCCCCGCCAACACACACACACACACACACACACACACACAGCTCACTTGTCCACAATTATTTTCAGCAACTTTGTTAGCAAGGTCAAGCATCTTCTCCCTTGATCCCTATTATGGATACTATTTGCTTATTTGAAGTATAAGCACAACCCCATGTTATGATTTGCTTTCCTAGAACATACAGCGCTTCGCAAGTGTCAGTGGTTTCTGAGGGTAATTACTAACCAGACAAAGTATTTAAAGTTAATTATATATCTTGCACTCTTCAGAATTTAGCTTGCTTAGCAACTAGTTTCCAAGCAACATTTGGCTCCTGAATAATAAAGCTAATGGGTTTGGGGGGTTTTTTTGGTACAATGTGTGCTCAAAGCAGGATGTGCATTCTCTTTGGTCATTCTAGTGTCTCTCAATCTCTGTCCAGTTACAAGCAGAAACAATTCTAGAGCAACAATGAATAAAATACTATGCTTCAGTATTCTGTAAATCTTACAGCAATTTTTTTATCAGACATAATGGTGAAATGTGCACAGGACTGTGCATCTTAATGCAATTCCTGCTAAAGCTCTCACCAGTTACACTCCTTATATTTGCAAGGCTCATTTTACACATAACTACAACATGGTCCTAGCAGACCCATAGCCAGTTGGGATCATGAAGGAGCCAAAGGGAGCAGGTCATAAATACAGAGCAGCCAAAACACCATGAAAGGTTGAATTTATGTAATTATATTTACTTTTTCTCAAAATGTGTAATAAGAAAAAATATTTTCCTCAACTTTTTTTGTGTGAAGATAAAACTATTCAAGGAGGCATCTGTAATATCTCTAAGCAGGCCAGACTTCTGCAGACCTCTTGCAGCTCTGCCCCTTAGTCAATTTTGATGACTATTTTTTCCTGCTTCCAATATCATACCACTGAGAGGACTATATAGAGATGGGTCTTGCCTTGTCAATAACTGCTACCTTTATTCAATTTCTGTTTCATTAGATGATCATGAAGAATATTTGCTGATACTTGCAAATGTGAGAAAGTAAGTTAATCAGTAGCCTATTAATTAAAACCTTTAGCTAAGTGTTAAGAAGTATACCACAGTTAAGCAATTACCTTTTACAACAAAATATGGGATGTTAATACTGAACAAGAAGAGAAATACTTTTAAAAGCTGTTGTAATACTTACCTAAACTTAGATTTAGATATCCGGTGTCTGAAAAAGAGAAATCAAAATCACATACTATAATCTCAACTTTCGCACAATCAATAAAGGAAAAGAGAGAAAAGATTTAACTAGATTATCACATTAGAATGATAAATCAGTCAATGCTACTTTAAAAAAATACTGAACCACCTATAATCTACTTACTTCACTATTACTACTTTGTGGATTATGTATTATACGCTGGCTATAATCCAATGGGAAGGAATGGTTGAGGACTTACTCTATAAGCCAAACAAGGGGTGTGTGTATGCAGTGGTGGTGGGAGTCAGACAGACGTGCCTGATAGTTTTCCGAAGTGCTAAGGTTCCACATGCTCTCTTTCAAACAGTTTGCCCACTGAACTGAGTAAATGTTTCCTGAAATGGATAGATTCAGTTCTTCTAAAGCTCAGATTCATATAATCACTGCATGAGAGGCTGCTGCTAGATAACGGTTTATAAATCCTCCCCAAGCCTGTTCCCAGCTGGCCATGCAGAGCTGCTAGCACGCAGAGGAGTAAGCTCTTTGCCTGCTACCACAAATGCCAATCATCCAGATGATGGAAGCTGGCATGACCAGTTGGCAGCATGGAAGAAGCCAGTATGGGCAAGAGTTCAAAGGACCTTGTGGCCAACAGCTATATGAGCCAGTGATAAGAAGTCTGCATATATGAAATACATCTAATAGGAGTTGACAACAATTTTGCAGTAATTTTTAAAAGATCATCAAAGGTTGCTATCAAGAGAAATTACATAACTGAATCTTAGGTGTCCTTTTCATAACTGTGTTGGAAAATGTTTTTGTCCCATATAGACAAACATTTTCAGTTGTTTCCATGTGCAGAAATTATCTATTCTCTTGAAAGGAAGATATCTCCAGGAGGTAGTCTCAATACAGTAAAACGTTCTATAATGAAAACATCTCTTCTGTTATAAGCACTTAAAAAGCTTAGGGCAAATACCTGCCTACATCAGCGCTAATGAATTGAGACAAAAAGCCTGGAGAAGGAATAGTGGGGTACCAAGCTGCAGTTAAATTTGAACACAATGACTCCAATATTGTTCTAGCCCTGCGTTATACTTAATGGTCACAGATGCACGTCCAGACTCACACCACAAATGCATCTAGCAATCTTGTGGGATCTGTCTGAGCATTATGATATGAATGTAGATAATTCATATATTTAAAACATTTATTCATCACCTTTTCTATGCCAGTCTCAAGGTGACTACTAACAAATTAAAACAATGAACTAATAATCTGAAAACATCCTTATAAAACAACAATAAAGCATATACTCATATGCTCATATAATACCGTCCTATATTGACTGCAATGACTATCAATTGAAGTCCGGGGCCAATTTAAGATGCTAATGACTACATATAAAGTCCTAAATGGTTGAGAGCCTGGGTATCTGAAGGTGCATCTCTTTCCATATACCTGCCCACCCCCTAAAATTCTTGTCTGAGGTCTTTCTTCAGGAGGCCTCTTTGAAGGAGATCAGAAGAGTGGCTATCTGGAGCAGGGTCTTTTCTGGGCTGGCACCCCAGCTTTGGAATCTGCTCCCCAAAGAGGTGCACCTAACACTGACTCTTTATTCATGTTGGCACCAGGCCAACCCCCTTTTATTCTCCATTTTAAGAATTAATTGTGGTTTTAATATTGGTTCTATAGACATTTATATTCTATTTTGTATGCTGCCATTACTGTTTTGTATTGCCATCCTGAGACTTTTGTATAGGATGGCATAAAAATGCTCCAAATAAATAAATATCAGCTGCATATGTGCTAAAGTCTACTTTGCCTTGATAAATACCCCTTAAAACCCCAAAAGTATTCTAGTGTCATCTCTACAGACTATGTAGATCCAATGAACCAATATTATCAAAATGGAAGTACCCAATGTGGTATACTAGTTAGAATATTGGGCTAGGGCTGGGTTGGACTGGGGAGAACCACATTATAAATCCCACTGGATGACTTTGGTACAAACACTAACTCTAACCTCAGCCTAATGTAGCCATAGGTTTGTTGTGAAAAAAAAATGGAGTGGGGAAGAAGTCCAAGTATGCAACCATTATTTCCTTGGAGGAAAGGTGTAATATAAATGTAATAAATAATGAAGCAGAGAGAAATAGAAGGCTTAACAGCATTGTGGAATAGACCTACAATTTGCTGGATCTGAATTATTATTTAAGTCCCTGGAATTTGGGGAGAAGGAATGTGTAATTGTAAGGAAACAGACTAGATTGCTAGATTGATACATGTGTGGATGGGAACAGAGGCTGGGAAAAGGAACAATAGATTAGATGCAAGATCTACCTTGTGAATGGAAGATTCTGCTCACAGAATGTGCTTCAGCCTAAGTTTATAAGTCATCTTTCTTTCTTACAAGAAAGGCACCTCAGGATATTGAAAATAGCCAATTATCACAGTCTTGACTCAAGGAAAATGGGAGTGAGTGGAGAAAGAGAGTAAAAGAAAAAAAAGTACACACAGGTAGAAAGACTGAGTGGCCACTTGGTGATGGAGAAAGGCAGTCAAAGGGAAAATACTGGGATTAAAACAAAACTGAATCAATCCTTCAGCTTAACTTTTGTGACCAGCTGTGGGCAGCTGCCCTTCATTTAACCAGAACCTTTATAAGAACAGAGATAAGTTTTAAAAAAATCCTTTCATCTGCTGACACAATACATTCTAGCACATTCTATTGTGGCTCTGTTATTTCTACCATGCTTGGTATAAAACTAAAGAGATTGCAAATAATCTGTTGATTTTTCTGGAAAAGACAGGGAAAGGCCCTAATTAGTTGCACTTGCTGTACAGAACAGACGTAAAACAAAAGTTGTCATTAATTAGAGTAAGAGTTCCATTTTCCATCTTTGCAATGCAGTGGAGGAAACACTCAGTGAACTCTAAAAGGCTCATCAAAATGATCAGTGCCCAAGATATTGTAAACCTGGCTCTGGTTGGAAAAAATGAAATTAAAATTGCTTATTATCCCAGTGGGTGCTTATAATGTTATTCTCTTGCGTTTCACCAAAGAGACTGACTGGCATTTTGAAGATCATTTTATTTAATTAAGCTAACAGATATGGCAGTTGTACCACTCCTTGCACATGTGATAATTTTATCTCTGGTGCATTAGAAGCCGCAGCTAAGCATCTCCACCATTCCAACGGCTTACCTAATATTATCAACCCCTTTCTACATTGCATCTCTTTACTGTTCCTGCCACAATTATTTTTCTGCTTATCTGGCTGAAATTTCTTACACTATTATTGGACACAGCTAAGATCTCTCAGGGTAACAGGGACATTTCCATACAATTGCTTGGGTTAGTCAATGACTTCAGGTACCTATATTCTTTGCTGTTTTTCTCCCAAGTGGTCTCTGACTTATAGCAAACATATCAATGAAAATCCTCCAAAATGTCCCATCCATAGCAGCCCTCCTCAGCTCTTGTAAATTCACGCATGTAGCTTTCTTTGTGAAGTCAACCTGTTTTATATTAGGTTTTCCTTTGCCACTTCTGCCTTCAACTTTCCATAGAATGACAAACTTCTTGGGGAGTTTTCCCTTTATCATGATGCACCCAATTTTTGTTCCTAGGGAAAGCACTGGCTTGATTTGGGTTAGGACCCACTTGTTCTGCTTTCTGTTGGTCCAGAGTATTCACAAATATCTCCTCCAGAAGCATAGTTTAAACACATTATTTTTTCTCTTCATGTCAGCTTTCCTCACTGTCCAGCTTTCATAGTGATTGGGAATACAAATGTGTGAACAATATTGGCTCAAATTTAAGCACCTTCAAACTTAATTATCTTTTCTAGTTTCTTCATTGCTGCCTTTCTGTATCTCAGTTTTTAAATCCCTTGGCTGCAATCTCCCTTTGAATTGAAGACTGAGTCAAACTATGTAAAATCTTTCATCATTAACAGTAAAGTTCTGTTTCTTCTGCAGTCAAGATTTGTATTAATATTCAGCTGCACTTCTGTTTTTGCACTTCTTTCACTTCCATCAGGAATTTCTTCAAATCATTGCAGCTTTCTGCCAGTAAAATGTGTCATCTCCATATCTTAAATTGTTGTTGCATCTACCACCAATTTTCACCCCTTCCTCTGATCCTAATTCATCTTTCCTTATGATATCTGCTCTGCATACAGATTGAACAGATGGAGTTTGATAAAATACATCCTTGTCTGACACCTTCACCTATGGGAAACCATTCTTTTTCTCCATATTCTGCCCCAACAGTAGCTTCTTCTCCATGAAACAGGTTATGTATCAGGACAATCAAATGCTGAGGCACACCATTTCTTCCAGGACCATCCATAGCTGCTCATGATCCACATAGTCAAAGGCTTTGCTGTAGACTGTAAAGCATAGACTGATCTTCTGGAATTCTTTGGTGAATTCTCCTGTAACTGACATATATTTGCAATATGATCTCGAGTGCCTCTTTCTTTTTGGAATCCAGCATTTCTCATTCTACAAAGGTAATATTTTTTGTTACAACACCTTGAGCATCACTTTGTTTGCAAAGGAAATTGATGCAATGGTCCTATTGTTCCTGCATTCTTTTACATCTCCTTTCTTTGGGGATTGGAATGTATTATCGAACATTTCTAGTCTGTGGTTCATTGTTTTGTTTTCCATATTTGTTGGCATGTTCTTGTTAGGATTTCGACTGAGTCATTCTCTACAGCTTGGAATTGTTCTATTGATAACCTATTTACTCCAGTTTCTTTTTTCCTTCCAAGGGCTTTCAGAACAGCTTTCATGTTACTTTCTAATATTTCAAGTTTTCCTGCTGGGAGTTCTCTTTGATGGAATCTGCCATCTTTTCATCTCTTCTGTATATTCTTTCCATCTTCTATTTTTTCCTGAACAGAGTGTGCCCCCATTTGCCTTTTAGCATTCCTAATCTAGGTTTAAATTTCCCTTGAGTTCTTGAATCTTTGAGAAGAGATCTCATGTCTTTTTTCTTTTGCTGTTCTCTTTTATTTCTTTGCAGTGGTCATTGTAATAGTACTTTTTGGTTCTACATGATAGTCACTGAAAAGTTGCATTCAGGATTCTGACCTTATTTCTGTTAACTTTTGCTTTTGCCTTTCCTTAGCAATTTCTTTCATTCGTTTTACTATAAGCATTATATTCTCTGTATGGCTGGCGTCTACTAACCTTTCTTGCAGTGCCACATAGCTTCCTCAATCCCCCATCTAACTTCCTAACTCTCCTAATTTCCTTAGCCCCGACTTCTCTCTTTGCCCTCCACCAGTTTACCTGACAGCTGCAATAGGATTCTCTTTTTTCTCCCCACCTCTCTGGTTCCGGGCATACTGCAGAGGAAACAGTTGGCCTCCAGCCACCTGCCACCTTCATTTCCTAAGAATATGTCTGATCTCCACTTGTGTCCCAGAGGCATTCATGAAAAAAGAAAACAGCAGTGGTTGAAGGCCTTCATTTTTCTCAGCTGCCAGTATATTTATTCATAAACAATATGAGTAGGAGACTTTGGCAGCCACTAATGAGGCAGTTTGGGGGCATCACTCTGCTAAAAAAAGGTAAAGGTTCCCCTGTGCATGCGTGCTAGTTGTGTCCGACTGTAGGGATGGTGCTCTTCTCTGCTTCTAAGCCAAAGAACCAGTGTTGTCTGAAGATGCTTCCTGGTCATTGACTGGCATGACTAAATGGAATGCTGTTACCTTTCCTACCGAAGTGGTATCTGTTTATCTACTTGCATTTGTATGCTTTTGAATTGCTAGGTAGGCAAGAGATGGGACAAAGCAGAAGGCGCTCATTCTGCATGTGGATTTGAACTGATGACCTTCCAATCAACAGCCCAGCAGCTCAACAGTTTAACTCGCAGTTTAGCATCATCATTCTGCTACCACTGTTCTGTTCTACTGTATCACTGTTATTCCAACTATTCTCTCATTATGCATCAGAAGTCTTAAAAGGTTTATCCGCTTATGACAGCCATTGCCTATGCTAGAAACAGGAAGACACAAGTAAACATATTGGATGAACTCACGCCAGCCGCGCACCACAGTTTTCTCCTTCAATATCACCTCCAGCCACATTGTCAGTATTCACAGATTCTGTCTCACTGGTGGGCATGCTCACTGCAAGGATCAGAGAGAATAAAAGAGTAGACGTTTGTTAATTAGTCTGCAATACATAAATGAGTAGCTACTGACCATGGAGGCACTGACTTAGCAAAACAGCAAAGGTTATGTAAGAAGATTGAGTATGGCTAAGTACATGAAAGATGTGTCTTTAATCTGCAAGAGCTGGGTAAAAAACTTAGGTCAGTTATGGAATCTCAAGGTCTCTACTGTTAGTTAAACTGTACATATGGTGATAACAATAACCTACTTCTGATTATACAGCCCTATATGTTCTGGAATCAGGATATTCAATGAGTTGCCTTCTCTCATAAGAACTGACCCAATTTTATTTTATTTTTTGTTAAAGACATGGTTCTGGGTGCCCCCATCTTCTAAAGTGAAGATGGCTACCAAAGATACAACTTTTCCAGCAAAATATTTATGTGCTTTCATACAATGCTGTCTTTACACATATAGCTTAAAGCTGATTAAACTGTACTTGCAGAATACTCAAGACACCTGCAGCAAAGTGAACTTTGATAGGTCACTTCAATATAGATTGAAACAAAAAGAGATATTAAAGAAGAAGAAAGAAAGAATCCATTTTTGTATATCATGCTTATCCTCAGGTATTAATTATTATATTTATATCCCACTATTTTCTTACAACAAACTCAAAGCAGCTTAAATAAGTCTCCTCCTCCTGCTCTCAATCTTATCCCCACAATAACAACCCTGTGAGTTGGGCTGAGAGTCTGTGACTGTCCTGAAGTCACCCAGTTTGTCCCATGGCCAAGCAGGGACTAGAACCTAGATTGCCTGAGTCCCAGTCCTGTACTCTTAACCACTATACTACACTGTTTCTCTGTAGTATTTATTTATTTAGAACTTTTGTATGCCGTCCCATCGCTTATAGCCTCGGGGCGGCTCACATAAAATAAACAAACATAGTACATAATAAAATAATACAGTTAAAACCCAGAATCACCCTGGCTGCAAAATTAAAACCTATAGATATTATAAAGAGTTGTTAAAATATTGTTTAAATAAAAAGGTCTTAGCCTGGCACCGAAAAACAAATAACGACGGCGCCAGGCGGACTTCTCTGGGGAGTGCATTCCATAGATGTCATAAACTTACCAAAGGCAGGTGGCCCTAAACACAAATTATTGGTTCAGGACAGTTCTCTTTAACTTGCTAGGTTTCTACAACTTGGGAGACCCAAACCTTTAACAGTATTTCCTGCTAATAAAGTAAGACAACCACGGGTTCTAGTGTTATTTAACCTGAAAGAAGGGGATAATCAGCCACTTTGCCCATGACACAATTTCTACTGATGTGAATCAGTGGTTGTTAACAATACTGTTGGCACTTCAGTCCTTGTTCAGTTAAAAATGTGGATCTGTCTTAAAAATTAATTGCTATCAAAGGTCCTTCAAAAACTTCTGTGCAGTACCTAGACTGTAAACACTACACATTTGCTTACTATTATTATGAAAGTTAACCTAAAACCCTCAAACAAATTCAAAGCCCCGTTGTGCTTTGCAAATAAACAGTGGTAAGATAAATTCAGCTTAAGGAAGTCAAAACAAAACATTAGCAAAGCCAAACTCTCCTTCATTCATTTCACTCTCTGAAAAAAATAGAATGCTATTAAATAAAGGTTAGAAAAATGGATATGTTCAAAAAGGGGAGAGAGGCAGATATGACTAACAAATGGGCTATGTTGGCTAATCATGTTTTCGCACCGTAGCCTGGGACACTGGAGTCAGAAGAAAATTTGCAAGATGTTGTCTGGGCATCCATTTAGGGTTGTTATGGTCATATAGTGATTTAACAAGAGAAAAGCCTTTCAAGACTGGATGTATAATTGAGTCTAACTTGAAACAAGAATAAATTTGATAACTGTTCAGGTTCATCTTAAGGTACTTGGTTTAGCAGCTATTTATTTTACTTCCCATATCACCATTAAAACAGTGCTAAGAATAGCTAACAAAATAGATAAAGTAGAAAATTATAAATAAAACATAAAAACACACATCAAACATATCAATTAGAAACAGCCATTAAATACATTAGTAAAAAAAGGAATAAACAGCACCCACCAAATTAAATATGTTTTTCAGTTTAAAAACCAAAACTTATTGGAATAAAAATGCCTTCCCCTGCTGGCGATAGGACAATAGAGATGGAGCTATCAGGTCTTTGCAGTGAGTTCTAACATTTGTTAGCACCCATCAGGAAGGATCTCCTTCATGTTTCCACAACAGGCCTCCAATACAGGCCTGTTTCAAAGATCCTGAAACACAGCTGAGTCACATGAGAGAAAATAGTTTTTCAAATAGCCTGGTTCCAAGCTGTGTAGATAGGGCTTTATATTTCAGAAGATTATAGAATGAGAATTCACTTGTCCTCATCCTGGATGATGGTCAAATCATTCAGCAGTAAATGGCTCTCAGATGTTCAAATTAGGGACATTAAGCCGGGACATAGTCACATCACTAGTTTGCACAGCTCTTGGCACATGCCCTACAATGCACTGTTTATAATCTAAATCATTATACCTATGATTTTATGTTAATGCTTAATGAATACTTTCCTATTCTCTAGAAAAGGATATACAAAATGAAGTAAACATGATGAAACAACCTGTCAGGATGACAAAATGGGTGGATTTCACATGACATGATAAGCCAGGCTTTCTTTTTCTTTTTCTTTACCATTGTTGGTCTTTTGTATCACTGAACTCAGTTATAATATTTCAGGATGGTACATTTGGCCTTGAGAAACCATACATAGAAACAATGGTTTGCTCTATGGCTTCTTGGAACTACAATGCCTTGTTGTGTCATATGAATTCAGAAAGCACAACTTATCATGGTACCAAGGGCAGACCCAGAGAGCTGTTTGGCGAGACTGGTTCATTGCTGCTTTTGCCAAGTTGCTTGCTGGAAAGTGCTACCTGACAGCTGATGTTTTGCACAGCTGTCAGAGGAATACTGCTCTGCTTGCCTTCTACACTAATGATTTTCTATAGAGCAGGAATAGGCAATCGGCTGGTTGGCCTTGGGAAAGAAGCAGTGGCAGGTAATTATCAGGTGATTATCTCATCACCACACCCTTCACATTCCCACTTCCAAGAAAGGCATTTGGATGGGTAATGCACTGGGTATGTGTCTCTTGCCAGCAGGACAAAAATGGTGGTTGAGTGGGAAATCAGCTGATTCTTGTCCCTCAGGAGCATGCAGAGGGGGAATCAGCTGAGTGACACTGCTCCTAATTTCCTATCTGAGCTTGATTTCCTATCTGAGCATGGATTTGGAACCTCTGGAGCAAGAGGCAAGTATGTTTGATCATTTCCCTCCTCTTTTTTGCTGCACTGCAGGGCATGATCCCTATTTGCACAACAGAGACTACTTGAGAGCTGCAGTCAGTCAAGCTCAGCTCACAATTGTGGCTGTCCAAGAAAGGAGCCTTGTTCCTCTCCAGACATCTTCAGGGTTATTGCTTGAAGAACTGAGAGGGAAGGGGGTCCGGGCGGGGGGGGGGGGAGGATATTTATCACCACAAGTCTGATTGTCTGTCTGGCACATTAAAGTAGAAAAACATAAACCATGGTAACCACGCAGCGTTGCTTGTCATAATGTGTGAATCCAGTTAATGAATTTGACAGATGATCTGGACAGCTCCTCAGACCAAAAAACTTTACAAAAGTTTATGAGATTTCTCAGCATGCCCTGTACTGAGGGCCAAAAAGATATCTAATGCATCATCAAGCAGTACCTATTTTTTATAAGAATTAATCCATTATGAATGGATTCCTGCAATTATTTTCTTGCAAAACAGGAAGAAAAATGGAGCTTTCAATCTTTCTTTCTGTCCTACATTTTGGAAAGTTAATCCAATTATTTATTTTCCTCTCCTAATTACCATCACACTGGAAATATGTTCAAATAGTCTTCTCTACCATTTTCATACTGGTCAAAAGAAGGCAAAAAATGATGTTCTATTTAAGGTCCTATTGTTTCCATTTGAAATTACTCCGAAGTATAACAAGCAATTCTATACATATTTACTGATCATTAGCATATGGAAAAAGCTATGCAAACATGGAGAGCATTCTCCTTGTTGATGCTACTGTATGCCACTCTGGATTTCATTGGGAGCTTCCTGAGGAGGCATGTATGTCACTGAGACGGAGGTTAAGTGGCAGCAAAACTTGATTAATTGTATTAGCCTTCCTCAATCTAGTGCCATCCAGATGTATTGTACTATAACTCTGTTTATTCCCAGTGAATATCCTCTTGAGCCTGCATTCTCTCTAGAAATTTAGGATAAAAATGTTCTAACAATGCCCCTCTCTCTAGTTGCGGCTGAATTGTGTAATATCCTTTTTATAAGGTTTACACAATCTGGAACACTGTAGGTGGCTGTTAAATCACCTTCCAGTGCTTCCATTTACCTCCATCAGCTTGATGTAGAAGAAACACTCATATAAAATTAGTTTAGGACATTTTGGTACAGGTCTACTTCAGGGACACAAGCTATAATTATTTGAGGGAAATAACCTCAGAAATTACATGGAGCATCTTGTAGATGTCTTTGAATTTGGCAATGTCTTCAGTACTCTCTTGTATCACAAGTGATTGATCATAAATGGGTGTTACCACCTCAAGCATAATTCCAAGTTGCAGCAGAAGCAATATAAAAGCACATATACATGCATCAACAGACAACACAATTACTGCACAGAAACATACATGAACAAACAAAGGATGGACACAGAATACATTGGAACGTTACCATGAGTTTCTGTGGAGTGACTAAACCAAGCAAACTTTCCTTTCTTCTTATCAGGCAAGCCAGCTGGAGTGTTTCCTTTCACAGACAAGAAGATCAAGAACCAGACATCAACAGAGAACATGCAGCCAGGGACAGTCAAAAGAAAAAGAAATAAGGAACTCAGCTTACATGTAGGACAGCCTCCTCCATCTTTTAATGGGAATTAAAAATGCAAAATGAAAACAAAGACATGTGAAACAATGAAACATAACAACAGAAGGACTTGTCTCCTTCAAGGTTCTCCTGCACCTTACACCTGATGTCAGGAAACTCCAGAAACACCAAGATTTTCAACTGAAGCCACAGATGTTCCATGAGAATCAAACACTGTGTGTATAGCTTCTTTGTCATTCCTAAATCTAACTTCAAATTGTTTATGCCACCTAATGTTTATCTACAATTATGAACATATTTTAGGTTTATGCTCATTTAACTGTCATTACTTCCAGTCCTGTAACATGTAGGGTTTTTTCCCTCAAGGAGATTGGGACAGTTTATACAGCTCTGCTCTCTATTTTATTCACAAAATCATCCTCAAGATGGGTTATAATAGGAAAGAGAATGACTTGCCCAAGGTTATTTAGTAGGCTTCATGACTGGCGAGGATTGGCATCTGGTTTAAACCACTATACCATAAAGGCTCTCTAAGAGTTCACTTTCTCAAGATAAAGGATAGCATAAAATAAGTCCCCAAAGAGGATTTAAAGCTAGCTGGTCCAGTATGACCTCCTTTCATATATCTCCTTATTATATAGATTTAGTCCTAGCCAGTCTTCACAGGAACAGCTGTAATAAGAACAGGACAGTGGAAATATAGACAAATATTATTTAGGAGTACAATCAATTCAATCAAATATGTTTGTTTAAGCATTGCTGTTACTTTTCTTGTTCTTTTTGCAGTGTTGCATGATTCAAGGTTTTGTTGTTTATGCTCAAGTGCCATGCTTAGGTTTGGATTCTTTTTAATACTTTACATTTTTATACTGTGAGTTGTGTCAAACATTTTTTGAGTAAGTGGTGGCACACATGTATAAACAGACACAGGCACTTGATAGCTTTACTTCACCTGGGAAGATTTTTAAAGACAAATCTGTCAAAGCTCAACTGACACCAGCTATTTCCTTCCCAGAAAATAAAATAATTCCCTGATCAAATAAACAAACAAATAAATGAAAACCTACACATCATTGGCCTGACATGATCACTGGCAAAGATCCGGCAGGGACTTTTAGCTGTGAAATCACAAGCACTACTAGCTGTACAAGACATTTGGTGGGCCAAATGCAGAACAGAACGAAGCCACTGTGAACTAAACAGTGGGCAGCTATGTTGTTTAGAATTGACTCTTTCCCTTCATAAAGTGTGAGTGAAACCCATCCTACTTAGGAGAGGAAACTTTGCATTACTTTTCTCCCTGTGCAAAATCTTTAAATTCATAGCAATCTGAAAATACTGTTGTTTTCTGCAAGTGTATGTGTGCCTCTCTCACAATTTACCCAATGATATTGAGAAGTCAGAAGACCATTGCTGTTGAAATACATGCTGTGCAGTTCCATTTGGCAGTAGGAACCTTGGCAGACCTTAAAAATTGTGCCTGACCAGCACACAAGGTCAGAAAGCTCACAAGCAGCTCAGGTGACAGAAAGTGTTTCCAGAATCTAATACTGAGTATGCTATGATAGGCACAAATGGATGAAATTCGTTTTACAGGGTGACAAGTTAGATACAGACATCTACTGTGTAACATGTCAGTTAAGATATTAAAGATCTTCCACTAATTTTTAATCATAATCTCCTGCTCAGATTGAACATTTTCAATTTCATAAAACTTATGTAGACAACAAGATGCATTATACTGCATTATATTAAATATCTGAATCTAGATCCTTTATTGGAAATTGACATAGCTTAGTAGCAGTGCATCTGCTTTGCATGCAGAAAGTTCACATGAACTCCAGCTATGGCCAGGAAAGGATCCTGTCTGAAACTGTGGAGAACTGTTCTCAGTCACTGCAACCAATACTGGACTGAATGGACCAATACCCTGACTCAGAATAAGGCAGTTTCTTATGTTCCTACCTCAGTTATTTCTTAAATGTATGCTCCAGTCTTCCTGCAGCAAACTCAAAGCATGAGATTCCCAGAAGGTTTCCCTTCCAGGAAACTTTGTTACTGTTATGGGCTGTTGATGCTGACTTATGGACCCATGAATGAAAGTCCTCCAAAATGATCCCCATAGCTGTGCTCAACTCTTCTAAGTTCATCTTTGTGGCTTCCTTTAAGGATCCTTTCTTTTCTTCTTATGCCTTTAACTTTCTATAGCATAATTGCCTTCCCCAGTGACTCTTGCCTTCTCATAATGTGTCCAAAGTATGGCAGCTGCAATTTTGTCATTTTTTCTTTCCAGGGAAAGCTCTGTCTTGATTTGATTTAGGACCGACTTATTTGTCTTTCTCTCAGTCAAAGGTATTTGCAAAACTCTCCTTCAAATGCATCAAACTTCTTCCTGTTTGCTTTCTTCACTGTCCAGTTTTCAGACCCATACATTGTGATGGAGAATACAATGGTGTGAATGATTTTGGCCTTGGCCTCTAGTAAAACATCCTTACACTTGGTTAACTTTTTAAGGTCCTTCATTTCTGCCCTTCCAAGTCTCAGTCTTTTTTGAATTTCTTGACTGCAATCTCCCTCTCAATTTATGACTGAACTAAGGTATGCAACATCTTTTGCAATTTCGATTTCTTCATCATTAACTGTAACATTCATAATTCTTCTGTGGTCATTATTTCTGCTTTCTTAATATTCAACTGCAGTCCTGCATTTGCAATTTCTTCTTTCAATTTCACCAGGAGTCCTTTCAAGTAGTTGCTGCTTTTTTGCCAGTAGTATGGTGTTATTTGCATGTCTTAAATTATTGATGTCTCTTCTGCCAGTTTTCACTCCTTCATGATCTTAATGCAGCTTTCCTTATCAAATGTTTTGTGCACAGACTGAACATATAGGGAGATAAAATACATCTTTGTCTGGCACCTTTGCCTCTGGGAAACCATTCTGTTTCTCCATATTCCATCCTAACAATAGCTTCATTTTCTGCACTTATTCATTTTCTGCAGCTTGGAATAGTTCTATTGATATCCTATCTACTTTGGGTAGTTTACTCATTGGAAGGGCTTTCAGAGCAGTTTTCCCTTTGCTTTCTAGTATTACTAGCTCTTCTTCCTAGTATCCTCTTTGAAGGAGTCTGTCATCCTTTCCTCTTTTCTATATAAGTTCTTCTGGATATTCTTTCCATTTTCTCTTTATTTTCTCCTGGCCATATAGCATGTCTCCTTGTTTGTCTTGGAGCATTCCCAATCTAGGGTTGAATTTTCTTGAAGAGGTCTCTTGTTTTTCCTCTTTTGTTGCTCTCTTCAACTTCTTTGCACTGGTCATTATAATAATTCTTTTTGTCTGTATGTGATAGTCACTGAAAATTTGCAACATTACATGGCTGGGATGCTTACTAGGACCACTGAGATCCTTGGAAGTAAAAGCTGTCCAACATTTCTGATATACCAGACAAGATCTTATACCGGTTATTTTCTACCCTGAGCAAACCCTTCCTTTCTTCTTCTAGGCTCCAAAACACCAAAAATTAATTTTAATTAATTAAAACACCACACAGTTCTTTACAATGTAGATCTTTATTGGAACTTCACAGCTAAAAAGATAATGCAGCTCTAAACGTCCTCTAGCAAGCTGAACAATAAGTCTCTGCTTATGTAAAGAGTAAGTGTTGAACCCAAAGTTTGAACTTTTCCAACCCTTCCTTCTCATTAATGCTGCAGGTTCCACCTATAAGATGGTATCATGCACCAAGCTTTCTTCCCTTTCCACATTCAAGGCAACAGATCATTTCTTTGTAAAAAGCTCTTTATTCCCCAAAAATATACTCAATAAATGCAATCAACACAAAATGTATCTCTAAGTATGCACAGAGAGGTTTGTTGAGCCCAGTCTAAACAACTACTTCTGGAAACTCTCCACGTCTGGACCCAATCCCTTCTGAAGGGCCCATTTGGAAGCAAGCACACCTCTTGTCTATATTCCTATCCTCTAGTTGGCTAGCCCTCCTCTCCAAACACTACCAGGTTTGTCTGACTCTGACAGCTCCTCTCTCATGGCCCCGCCAAACACCTGTGCATCTTGGCTATTTTCAAAGCCTGCCTGAATGCTTGAAGAGAGTGGTCTTGAGATAAGTGCTGCCTTTATTCATCTCAAAGTATGGAGGTCCCATTCCCAAGTTCCCTCCAGTTCCTCCCCTTCATTCTCTGATGCAGAGTCCAGACCAGCATGACTCATGAGTGTGCACTTATTCCCAACAGGTGGCTCCTGCTGGTGGAGAGCCAACTGGGAAGACCTATGCAAGCTCTCTAATTGGGTAACTCATCTCTCTCAATGCCTCAACATGGGGCCAGGGATCGGGCAAGGCAATTACACTGCTGGATCCTTTGTCATCTCCTCCAAACATATCTGCTCTCATCAGCCTGGGAATCTGTGGGTAACAACCATGATGGAGCTTCAAAGACTCCTGTTCCCCTTTGATGCTCAGACCTTCCAATTGCCTTTATCATGTTGTTTTCCCCTTCAGAATCCACTGACACAGGCCCTCGGAAAGTCTTCTGGGCCTACTTGCTACACTTTCTCTGCCACTCATCCTCGGCTTTATCCATCCTGACTGACTTTGCAACATGTCCACAGCCTTATTTACACATAATCACGTAAGCTAGTTGCAAGATCCAAAACCCATGCCTCTTATCCAAGGCACTCAGAGAATGTTGTTGCTGCTGCTCACACATCACACAGCAAAGAAGCAGCACTGTGCACTCCCCAGTGAAAGAGATAGATGTTTTCCAAGTTTTCCACAAAACTGAACCAATTTTTCTTTTTCAGTTGCCAAGAAACCTCCTTAGATCAAGTTCTACTTTGTGACCAGCTTCACCACCAGCAACCATATCTGTTTCATCTTTGTTCATGAATTTGTAGATACCTTTCCAAATATCAATTACCTATTTTATTTTATTTTTATAATGAGTGCTTAATCAGTGCCATGAGGTCCTCAGTTTCTTACATTAGTTTTTGGGCATGCTACCTTCATTCATCTTATCAATTAATTTAAATAACACGAGATTTCCATTCTGCCACATGTATTAGTCAAGAGTTACTATACCCTGAAAATAATTACGTTTTTATTTGTAAGGAACATACAGAACTACACCAGTGTGTAGTCCACTGGCTGGCTGTGTATATTTTTACTCTTCTTCTGCTTTCATGGTCCTAGTATATAGCGAAAACAGGAGACTCTGAAGAAAGGATTAATGAGACTACACTAACATATGGTGGTCCAAACCCTAACACTGGTAAATAAATATGACAATGATTGTGTGTACCCTCTGCTTTTAAGAGTAGACCTTAGAAGCAGAATCATAATTTTAGTTCAATACTATAGAATCATATTTAAAAGGAAGACGTGAAATAGTTGCACAGATAAATCACTGTTTCACCTGCTCAGAAATATCTAATATCAAGCAAAACATAAGGAAAAATGGGACAGTTTACTGGTAAGATCCAGTATGAAAACAAAATATGTGCTGCTAGCCTTGGGTCTTTTTTTAGGTTTGGCTTGACTCTGATCTAAAAATTTAATAAGGCAGATTTTGAATGAGTTCAAACATCCAACATCAAAAAACATACTTTGGGGACTAAATTATGCTTTGTTTATAATAGCTGAACCTAACCCAGCAACCAACAAGCCAACATCTGAAATCACGGTTTGATGCTGATCTGTGCTGAAACTCAGCACATCTCTAATTTACTGCTACCAAATACTGATATTAGACAGGTTCACACAACATTAAACCCCTGGGAAATTCTACCCACACTGCCTTAACCTTCCCCCGGGAATTCTAAAATTACTGACAGGTAATTGTGCATGGTGGGATCCTTCCCTCCTTCTCACCCTATTTCCGCCTCCTTCTCTCTCAGTCCTACTTGCAGTATCCTAGGGCGTACTGAAGAATAACAAAAGTGGTGAGGGGAGAAGGGAAGGGTTGCTTTGCAGTGGGCTTGTAAGCATAGCACAAGGCCATCTGCTTCTCTGCTTGTGGTGCACTGCAGCGTAGAAACATGGAGGTCACTTGTGACCCTTGCTCACTACTCAAGCGATGTCACTTAGCCTAACCACAAGGATGGGTCAAGAACCCCAGGCTATGAAGCTGCTCCTTAAGGAGGAGCACAGCCTCATCCAGAACAGATTAAACACCCCCCCCCCATCCCCAATCTGGTCAAAGAAACCATCCGCCCAACAGCATTTAAGTCTTGTCTGGATTGAGTTTCAGTTTGTTGGTCCTCATCCAATCCATTGTCATAGCTGGACACTGGCTTAGCACATCTACAGCCTCACCTGCTGAGGATGAAAAGAAATAGAGGTGTCTGTCATCAGCATACTCATAGCAAGACACTCCAGAATGCTGGCTGACCACACTCAGCAGTTTCATGTAGATGTTGAATAGCACTGGGGGAAGAACACACCCATCAAGATCTCCATGCTGGAGAATCCATATGGCTGAACATGTACCATCTTCTGGAGATGGCTCTCCACGTAGGAGTAGAACCACTGCAGTGCAGTGCCCTCACTCTCAACTCAGACAGCTGCCCCAGAAGGATAACATGGTTGAAGGTATTGAAAACTGCTGAAAAGTCCAGCAGTATCAACAGGGTTGCACTCTCCCTGTCCCTTTCCTGGCACAGGTTGGCTAACAGGGTTACCAAGGGAGTTCCTGTGCCAAAACCAGGCCTAAAACCTAATTGAAATTGATTCAGCTAATCAGTCTCATCTAAGAGCCCCTGCATATACAGCAGAATCAAGTGATAAAGCTTCCTTAGATTATACTATGTCTGACTGCAATGTTTGATTCTCCCCTAAAGAATAAAACAAAAATTCCCTGTCCACAGAAAACTCTAACTGAACTTTTCTCTCTAACTTGCCTGTTTGTATGTGCAGGAATTTAGAAGGTTTTTTTTTTTTTTTTTTTATGATGATGAGGAAGCATTCAAATATGTAATCTCCCACTTGCAGGCTGAAATACTATTATCCAAGAAAAGTATTATCATTTTATTGTATAGAATGCATTCACTGGTCCAAACTCAGTTCCCAAAGTGCTTATAACTCCAAGGTAGTTATACAGAATTTCACTGATTTTACATTAATTTTTCAGATGTTTTTATGTTTTCAAATCTAATATAGGTTTCTTGTTTCCAGTCTGAAATGAGGGTAACATATCTTTCAATATTCTTAAACACCTACTACAGTGCACTGTCTGGTAAATATATTTGTAATTTTGAACACAGCTCTCCACAGGAGTGTTCCTTTAGGCAGTTTTGTTAATACAACAGCAAATCTGATACTGTATATTTTGGACTCAAGCAGTGATTTCAGCTTGTAAACAAGAGGTTTAAATTATTTTTCCTTTTGTTTTAGTCCCAATTTTCACTGTTTATTCTTAACATGCTAAGAACTAAATATAGACAGAAATGGCCTTCCTCTTAATGTAAGTTTTTTTCAGGTATGTTATTTTCTGCAATGTATCTTTTCAGACTGTAGGGAAAGTTGAAGGCAGAAGAAGAAAAGAAAGACCAAATAAGAGATGGAACAACTCCATAAAAGAAAAAACAGCCCTGATTTGTTGGGCTGTCACTGAGTAGACTGGAAGTAAGTTGGAAATGACCTGATGGAATATACCACCACCACCACCACCACAACCCAAGCCTTTTCAGAAAGATACCAAGGATGGATAAATTGCACCAAACTAAAATATATGAACAAGCATATTTCATGGGCTTCCAATAGTCACCATTTTCCAGATTGAAAGTATTTTCTGAAGCATTCACAGAAGTGAGGAACTGATAAAACTGCTTTGAATTAGGCCTTGTGTGGGCAGGTGTTATGCAAGCTTCCCTTACACAGCTGTCAAAGTAAACTAATTTCCAACCTTAAATATCTCCTACTGTTCTTGTCTAGATGCTTCAGCTATTTTAATAACCAGACCTATTTCATCTGGACAAATTACTGGAGGAGAAGAAGGGTGCCTTTATATTTAAAGTCTTGACTGAGAAAAACTGAATTACTAGAGTCTTGTAACCCAAGATTTGCCTGGTTATTTCAAAACAGATACACAAATCTTCAGCTCTTCCCACCTTCAACAAGTCCTGGATATGGACTCCCTCTCCTATCTGTCCACTCTCTTTCATCAGGACCACTGCTTCTTATAGCCTTCCTTTCACTAGTCCCCCCTTCATGACTTTTTGCAGTATTTTCCCTCCAGAAGATGGAAACAGATGACACACTGGACATTTGTTGGGGCCTTAAGACAGGCAAAGAGCCACCACTGAAACAACACTGCTAATTGTCAATTAGCACATTCCAGTTCTTCAAGAAGGGGGTGACTTGCTTGTGGGCCTCCAAAATCCTACAGATGAGCCTGAGTGTCAGTACATTCTGTGCATTTCAGCCACTCATCGTTTAAGTTTCAAGTCACTTGAACTGAGACCACTGGTAGAGAGAATGGAATTTACGAACTTTCTGCTTGCCTCACTCTCTGTGACTTTGGGAAATGTTAGCTAGAAACAAAGCCTTTCTTACATTACAATATTGATACTTTGAAAGTGTCAGGGGAAATATGTTTTAAGATACAGTTTTACCAATATCTACAAGTGCATTTAGGGTTACCAACTCAAAATTATGTTGGAATCCAAGGTATTTGATAGGAATCTTGTAAACTCAGCTAAAACTAAGAGATGGTTAGGAATAAAGTGACAAATTCACCACCACTGGTTCCTCAGCGTTTGTGTTTGCATTTGGAGTTCAGGGTCATGACACGATCCTCCATTTTATAATCCCCCTCCAACTACTCTGGCTTGCTTAGATAGCAATAATGTAATTGACTTACAGGCAAAAGGAGAAGGGGACGCCAGAGGATGAGGTGGCTAGATGAAGTCTCTGGGGCAGTGGGTGTGAGATTGGGTGGACTCTGGGGGATGGTGGAGGACAGGAGAGCCTGGAGGAATGTTGTCCATGGGGTCATGATGGGTCGGCCACAACTTTGTGACTAACAACAACAACAACAAATTGCCTTACTTCGGCTAGGGCATGAGCATTGATAATGGCCTCCCAATAATGGTCCTGTCATCAGTGAGGCAATGTTAGCAGTCCAACAACTCCTTCATCTTGTCCTCTTTTTGTCCTCTCTGTCAGAGTATCTTTGAATGCACTGGTTGGTCCTACTTTGCATTCAGCCAGACTGCATTCACATTCTTTAAAGGTAATCATGAAAAGACAATGAAAGAGTGGGAAGTTTTGGTCCTCTCCTTTTTTAAGTTGTTGCTTTCTTTTTTCAACTTCCATTTTATTTCATATCACAAGTTCTTTTGAACCAGAATGAAAGGGAAAACAGGGAGTCAATGAAAACCATGAAAAATTAAGCTGAGTTACTGCCGTCAGAGAAAGACACCACAGATATTAATTATGCCACTAATTATAAACAAACTTGTTGATTCTCCTTCCTCTTCTGATGGTTCAGGGAATAAGAGTTATTCACATACTATAGAAGCTATAAAACTATCCCTTATAGTGTAACACTGAGAATTGCCAGTGATTGTTGTCTCTCTATCACTCATTTCTAATTCTTCCAAAGCATGCCAGAAACAAATCAATATAGGGCAAACACCATTTGTTATGTTTTGAAAAGAGAAATGGTGGGCATCTGATAAACATGTCTTTAGATCTGAAAGACTAATCTCATATTGGTACAAGCTGCAGGATTTAATATTCAAATAATCACACATAGATTTGCAGCCTTGGATTCTCAAATAATGACTCAGCGCCAAACAATAGCTTCTTCACTGGGATATTTTAATGCTTTTTCATGTAACCATTTCTCCCCCTGTCCCCAATACACACACTGAGTGAATTCCACTTTCATAGGAATTGCTGTTCCTGTGATGCTTCAGTCAGGCTTTCTTCCATAAAACCTACAATAGTTAGAATTTGTAGCACTCTTTCCTCAGTTACTCAGTGATTATTTTCCACTCCAGTGGAGAAAGATAAAAGTACACAGTGCCGCATTCTTTCTCTCCTCAACTTTTACATCAATTTTGACAGATAATAAATAATTCTATGACATCATCTTTTATTTTAAGATATTTATGCTCAAGAAGCAAAAGAGACTCAGTCTGGATGACACTGTTCTCCAGCTGTTCAGCTGGCAAGCTAAGGAGATGAAATGGCTCTGCAATTAATTGGTTTTTAAGGACGCAATTTGTACTGCCGCAGTTAACATTTGTGTGTTCAACATCAACAGGTAAAAGAGTCCAAAATAGCCTAATACCAATAGGCATGTCATAAGCGGAGCTGGCTGGAGCTGGGGGTCAGACTAGATGGCCTGGGAGACCCCTTCTGACTCGCTCTGTTTGTTTCTTTCCATCCACCTAAGTTTCTGGAAACTCAGATATAACAAACTACATTATGGACTTGAGAAAATGTGAATACACAGCTTCCATCCCAAAAGGAAGCTGAGTTTTCCAGGGACACCTTCCGTATCCTCATTAGTGCATTATTACAGAAAAACAAAAACTATTGTGCACTTAGCACACATAAATACCATTCTTTTAGCAAGTAAAATTAAACTGTGACATTGTTAATCTGAGCTCAGGAAGCATGAACATGGGCTGGTTTGGTAAGCACAGTTTTTCTTTTCCACACTTGTTCTTGCTAGAAGAAGCAAAGGTATCTCCATTTGGGACAAGCAATATCACTCTACTGAAGCTCTGGAACCTCCACTGTGAGACTGCTTGAGAGAGAAAGCCTGGTACAGAAAAAGTCTATGGATGGTCTATAAAAATTGGAAATCTAAATTTTGAGACAAAGTGTCACTAAGACCTTATATTACTATTGATAAACATTGATCTTACTCCTGCATACATATTTACATCTTTAATTTTAAAGTCTGAATTCTTCAGGTTTTTTCTTTTCTTTCCATTAGATGGCACAACCTATTTTTCCTAATCTCTCTCTCAGTTTTTTCATACAGGCACCCCTTACATCATACTCCCATTGTTATTCAGACATAAGCCCTGATATGCAGCCAAAACCCTTGTAATTGTCACCAGCTCACATACTTCTCAGTTATTTCTACATAGTTGTGAGAGGAGATACATCGATTTCTATGGTTTTTACAGTTTGGCTATGTGATAAACTGAGTGTTTCTGAACATCATTCTAACTACAGCAGGGGTGGGCAATTTGGTGCCTATGGTCTCCCTTCATGGTGCTTCTCCTCTCCCACTTTTTATTTTAATAAGACCATTCTTACTGGCTGATTCTTACTTATTGATTCTAACTGTGGAAATATTTCTGTTTTACTCTCCCAAAAGAAAATAACTGCTAACAAAAATTTGGTAATGAATATTATGAACAAAGAACTATTTAACTGTGTAATAGTCCAAAACATTCAAGACCTGATATTTCACAATCAATATAAGAATATTTCTGGGGTTTAATGAAAAGTGGAGGGTGTCCGTGTTGATTTTAAGAAAGGGACTATGCAAAGCGAATATTCTCTGCATCTCATTTCCTTCTCTGAAGTAACTCCAAATACCAGTGGCCAGGAATAGGCAGAGTTCTTGCATTCCATTTTCTAAGACTTTCACAGGCTGGGTGTGTACAGTGTTCTGCTCTACCTGTCTTCCAATTATTGACAAATAATTTCTATTTCTGGGATTGGTGCATACACAGTTTGCTCCTTTTGCAGTGTTCCATTTCTTTCATTCTTCATGCTGCCCATCCCCTTCCACATACAGGAATACATACAGCTTAGCTGAAATATGTGCGTGAACACACACATTAAAACATTCTAGGGTTTTTGTTCTAAGGACACATTGTGTGCACTACTGCTTTACCAATCTTGAAAACTTACATTTTATGAGTTCTTCAACTGACTGATCTATTAGAGTTCAACTAGACCCCCCTCTGACTTGCTAATGCTCTAGTCTTTATTTTATGCCTTTTGCAAGAAGCAAGTGCATCATTAAAGTTCCCTTCAGCATTTACTATGAACTACCAATGCAGTTAGAGCTGTAAACAGATAATTATGTAAAACAAATTCTTCCCTACATAGAAAAGTCTTTAAATACATTTTTTTAAAAGGAAATTTCAGAAACATCCATTCTAGTGCTGCTAACCTTATCAGTGTCAATCCCCCACTGGGGGCTAGAGAAACCAATAGACATGTAGCAGGATCCACCAGAATAAGCCACTATTGGTTTATGTATCAGTTTACCTCTGCTTTACCTTAATTAGCTGATAAAAGAAGGGGTCAGCACCACAGCTGTAATAGCAAGGCATCTATACCAAAGCAAGAAAGCAAGTAAAGGTTGCAAGAGGCTATGAAGGGAACTGTTCTTAATTTGGTTCTGGATTCTGCCACTCATCATACAATATCTTGCTGAAATTTTGTTGACGCTGGAAGGGGAATCTTGCTTGAAAGAAGAGGTACTTGACACAAAGAGAAGGGCAAGGCATATAATGACAATTTTTCCCTCAGTATTTCTTGCAAGGATCTCTTATGAGTTGTCCTATGTATTAGGAATGTTTGGCTAAACACTGCAAAAGAAATGAGGAATTTGACCTACAATTTTCTTTCTTCACCATCATGACAAAGAGGCAATGAACAGAAACTAAATAAAATAAAATAAAAAAATGAAAAACCAGGTTCCCAACTAAGGTTAAAAGTCTATCAAAGAAACAAATACTGTTATAAATATTAAGAGGACATACAGCTGACATATGACTTCTTAGTTTTGGCTTCTCTGGCAAATTAATCTGGTTAATGCCTACTATTCTGTCAGTTCAATGAAAATAAGTATCTTGAGTAGGTCACAAAGGTCCAACTTAGGTTTGGAATTGCATTCACTTACAACTGGAATTGCACTCACACAAAATGTAATACCCATAATCTCCCAATTCATGATGATATGTTGATGTACTTTTTATTTTGATACTACAGATGCATTAAATTTTTGCATGAAAACAGATGCACTGGTGAACATTTAAGAGTGCAGTGCCAATGCAATTATTGTATGTTTACTTACTAAGCATTATATTGATTTTATTGTTTTCTATTTTGTCTAAACTTCTCAGCCAAACGAGGGAACATAAATGTTACAAGAAAACAAACACCAGCTCTAGGTAAAGGCTATGTCAGGAAACTTTTGCTTTCAAAACAATTCGACGAAGTCTGTTGCAATTCAATAGACCAACAGGAGGCCTCTAATAAAAAGTAAAGGCCAGTTTTTATTTCTAAGACCAAACAAATAATGTCCAAAAGATACAAGTTCTTCTGAAATCAATATTCAGTATTATGATTGTGTATTGATTACATAATAAGTATTGAGTATTGATTACATAAGTATTGAGTACTGATTACATTATCATAGTAATTATGTCATTTCTCTCCCCACCATTTTTATGTATCAACAGTAATAGGGAAGGCAGATGGGACATTTTATTTCAGCATGGCTTTTTGTTACCTTCTCAGTTCCTCAGCATGTGTATATATGAATTCCATTTTAAACTTTCATCCCTGGCTAGGAGCCCAAAGAGAAACAGAGGAAAGTTGCTTACTGTTTCGGGGCTTTTCCTCATCCATGCCTTCATCCTCATTTTCTGGGTCAATATCTTCTGCTTGAGTTATCCAGTCCAGGTAGCCCTTCAAGTCTTCCTCCAATTGCTGTTTCTCCCGCAACTTCTGAAAGTCACCTCGAGCTTTTGCCTTCTCTCTCTCTTTAGAAAACTCCCTGATAAGAGGGAGGGGGCAGAGAAATGAGAACAGGAGAACCAAAAGAAAAAAGAGTTTTAGCCTGAATTGCACTAGCGGTGTTTTCTCCTATTATGCTAACTCAGTTGTCCACATTAATTTCAAGCCATATAAATATATATGGTCTCTCTGTTTTAGTTACTTTGATATATCTTTAAGTTGCTAAATAGGACCCTGTGATGCATTTCAAATCACTTTTCAAAGTTAAGGAGGGGTTATTTCTTATAAAATGCTTCAAGATAGCTAAAATTCACAGAGGAATAATATTTCCAATAGGTCTTGCATGAACCCAATTTTTTATTGTTTATTTTATTATTCCTACAGTACAAAGCACTTTTGTTGTGTATTTTTAAACAACTCAGTACAGTCAAATTACTGTATGTGCTAAAATATCTCTTCCATCTGTAATTTTGCCAGGTTTCTGTTCCATCTTCTCAAATCCATCTGATAGTGAAGACTTTAAAATGGAGGTTTGCAAGGAGCCTCACTTAACCCTCAGAATCAAATGTTGCTTATTAAGTCAGTCCTAGAAGAGAGCTTTGCCATAAGGTAGATGGATGCATCAAAGATAAGATAAATGTGAAAAGCATGAGCTCTTGCATTTAACACTTTGTAGCATGGTAATATAAACAAAAGATGGATGGCAAGAAATCCTGTCAAGAGTCATGACGCCCTTCTCCTTCTAAGCACCATACAAGTGGTATTACATCTTGAAGATGGACTTAATATATTTAGCACTTTTTTAATCAATGTAGAACCAAGCTGCAGAAAGCTTTAGCATTTCTTATTTGTCTGATATTTCTCTAGGTAGTCTGATCATATTCAGAACTGTTTTGTGTTAACTGCTCCCAAACTATCAGTTTAAAAGAATGTGATCTACATTGCATTTAGAGAATTAAGAAATAATAAAGCAATGTTCTTTGGAAACAAGCTGATGAAGGATTATGCCAACCATCAGGAGAGGGCTTTAAAGCACAGTGAAGCTGCCTCGTATCATCAAACAATTGGTCAGTCTAGTCCAGAATTGTGTATTGTATCTGGCAGTGGCTCTCCATGTTGTAAGATGGGCATTTTTCCTCCCAGGCTACCTGCAATCCTTTTAACTGGTAATCCAGAGCCAGAAATTGAGACTTCCTACATGCAAATCATGAGCCATACTATTGAGCTATTTATTGCAAGAAAGATGATAAGAAGTGTACATCTAAGCAAAAACTTTCTAAGCTTTTCTCTACACCAGTGTGCCCTCTTGTACAGAATCACTATGTGTAGAATAATCCTAAAACTATTTCTAAATTTGACAAGAATTTTGGTTTTTAAAATCTTTCTATCTTTACAAAGATGATGCAGAGAAATAAACAATACCTGGTGTCTTCCAACTGTCTCGATAGAAATATCTAATGAAATTCTGGAAATGTCCCAACAATGGTGCCAAATTGAATCCAGTCAATATCAACATGTGACTAAGAATTACCTCCAAATGATTCCCATTTGGCATTGTTGGGTGTAATGATTGCAATGCTATTCAGCTTCACACAATGTTACAATGGTTAGCAATTATTTCTGCTTGTTAGCTGCATACCAAGAAAGCCAATTATCAATAGGCTTTCATTCATGTGGACAAACCTGAAAGCAGAGTTGATATTCGCTGACTAGGTGCCTTAAGTAATTTTTATACAGATGTTACCTTTCAATCAACAAAACCTATACATGGAAGTCCCTAACAAAATCCTTTGGTTAGTCCTTTTAGTACCAATTTTTGTTGCTGCACCCCAGAAGGTTGGAAATTCCTTCCCCTCCCCATTCATGGTTGAATCAAGAATAACTGGGGAGATAGAAGGAATAGTCTGAGAGGTCCCACAATAAGTGACAACTTGCTCATATTTTCCACTCCTTTTCATTCATTACTGTTACTGTTAATGCGTAAGCATTATGTTTTATCTCTCCATCTGTATGCAATGTGTCATTCAGATTGCTCTACCAATTTGAAAAAACAAGGTGACTTTCAAAAGCCTATGACCTATAGGTGGCACTTAAATGGTTTTTCAGGGATTTTAGAATTCAAGTTGAAGGTGCCCCAGTCTCCCGCAGCACTCAGGTGCATGGTCTAACATTGCCAGCTCTGCTGTCATATTAGAGAAGCCAGTGATAATCAAAGTTACTATATGACTGCTTCTCATGCTCCCACTGTAATATGACATGCACAGCTCAGTGCTGAATGATTTTCCTATGTTGTGATCACACTATTTCCTAAGTTGTGATCACAGTGATTGTTATATAAATTCCTTCCATGTGAGGTAATAGATCATCGCTGGGCTAAAGTTTCAACTCTATTTTACAGGAAATTTTATTTCCAGACCTTTTGATAGAGATAAGCCCACCATTTGGAGAAATATTTGATGCCACTGTACTACAAAAAAAATTCCTCTTTATAAGGTTGAGCTGAAGCTCACTGACGTTAGCAGGTAACTTTGAGGATATGTTGGATCGAAACACGTATCCACAATTCAAGAAAAAGAACATGAACATCAATTCAGAAACCCATGAAATTAAGCAACATCAGCAATCAAAAAACATATTTCCTGTTTCTGCTTACCCGCTAAGTACACCGAGAACCAAGTTAAGTACAAAAAATGACCCTATGATGATTAAGGTAACAAAATAGATCCAGGGCCACTCCCTTCCTATGGCATCATTGACCTGGAAGAGTGGAATGATAATTAGTAAGGAAGATTCTATTCCCAAGCATTGCAAGACTCCAGAAGAAGGAACTTGAGTCAACAGTGCTGAATTTGACATTTGCTTCAATCAACTAGGATGCAAATTTCCCATGCTCTCCAGTCTAAAATAGCCACAAAAAGTTATGCAGCTTTGCAAATGAATTTCCTCTTCATTGTATTATTAGATTGCAAAGGGTTAGACTGACCTCTCATATCACTAATAGGAGAAACAATATAGAATCACTACAAATCTAACCCATCCCCCCTTGTTAGTGAGAAGCAAAGGTTTCTGATGACATGAAAGAACCTTGATTCTGGAGTCTTGCCCTGCAACATGATAGGAGGGAAAACACCAAAACCAGCAGCTTACCCGCTCAACACACCAAGAACCAGATTAAGAACGAAAAAGGATCCAAAGATGACCAGACTGACAAAGTACACCCAGGGTAACTCATAGCCCATAGCGTCCTGCATCTGGAAAGATGGAGGATAGTTAGAAGACAGAGACAGAAAGCAGAACTGATCAGGTAAAGAGGACAGAAGCGTTTGCAAATAAGGGCTGTGGTTCACTCAGATAACTGGGCAGTTTTTGGTTGTCACCTACTTTTAGCTCTTTCAAAAGCCAATGGCTTACAAAACCATTGAAAAAGAGAACATGCCCATGACAACAATCAAACACAGAGATCTAGGAAAATATTTACAGGTTTGTCTTTTATTCCTTGGAAGAAGATAAATAGTTCTTTTACAAATAAAAGGCAAACAAAAACCAAAACTGGGTAGTTGCTGATGAAAGCTGAACTGCTATCCAGTACTATACACAGTAGAACCATCTGCTTCCATGATATTACTAAATTAATGTATATTGCTATTAAAATGTAATGTAAGTCTAATTGTTAAAGTATTTTATGGATTTATGTTTGTAACCTGGAGGAATATTTAATTTTAATTATTTCTTTATACTTTTCATAAGTTGAAGGCTAATAATCTATTGTCATGTGTAGCCTTTTGCATTTTGATTAGAGTTTCAATCTATCATAAACAAGTTATATTTACTGTTAACCACTTAAATTGGATTAAGGAAATTGCCACTGTGTTCATGCTGAAGAACTATTTTGTACACATATTCCAGTCATTATCTGCAAGCCTTCACTATACTTTTTCCTGCCCTGTGGTAAGAAATGAATATCAAACTAGAGCATTTATTGATATTACCTAGGAATTCACAGTTGGGAAAGTAACTCAGATGGTTACTAGTTAACCCATTGCTCTTGATGTTTATTTTCAAAAGTTCCACAGAAAGCCCAAAATTGCCACAAATGATATGAAACCATGTTTTCAAGAAGAACATTCCTAAGAACACCATTTTTCCTGACTCCAACTTTCATCTCTTTTATGAGCAGAGAAAGGGATAAAATATTGCCATTTCAGTTTGGGTACAAAATATCTAAAATTGGCAGTGTTTCATATGGCATTATGGTAATAGAAGTCAGATTGACCCAAATGGCAATTGAACAGGTTGGCCCTCAGGTTCTGAATGTTCCACTGGATTTAAGAGCAGCAGATACAAAGCAAACCTGTGTCAGCCAAGCCTTTTTTTTAATTTTTTTAATTTATTCATTTATTTAAAACATTTCTATGCCACCCCATCGCAACAAAGCCTCGGGGCGGCTCACAGTATTAATGAATACTGGCATCCTGTGGAAGTTTCAGTACTACATAAAATCTCATCAGTAACTAAAAATAAAAAAGAATTATCAGTATTAAATGTTGGACAAATGAAAGCATAAAATTCTTAAGACATTTTTGTACCATAATAGCATCCCCTAACAGCTCAAACTGATGACACTTGCATCCTGTTTTTTGGCCATCCCAAACTGCTGTCCAGCAGGGATATTACTACAACTATCAACATCTGCAACTAGAGTGGCTGGGGATGAGGGAAACTGAAGTCTAACTTATCCAGAAGACAGCAGGCCGGGGAAGACCACTGCCTCTATGTATCACAGAAGAAATTTAACTAGGTCATAGTACCAAATGAAAATAACAAAACAAATCCTGTTTTCCGTTTACTACAACTCCTAGTCCTGTTCTGAGGTAACTGGGCATTAACTAGCTCTGAGCAAAGGATGTGGTGACTGCTGAAACTGCAGCCACTGAAGATATAGGTTACTTTTTTTCAAGAAGGAAGTTTCTAAAGGTTTCATGGAGAGCCCCCTAGTTCTCCCTTACTGAGGAAATAACTCCCCCTATTCTAACATCTCTAAGGAAATGCAGTTCAGTTGCCCAATCTGCTGCTGCTGCTACCAACACGACTCCCCTTCCACAGCACTGGAATGCAGTGTATTTTAATTAAAAAGTCAAACCTACATGACAGCAGTGAAACTGACCAAGATTTACCCCTACCTCTACAGAGCTCAGAGAAGACATTTTAGCCAAGCAAATGTGGAATGGAGGAGAAATAAAATAGGAGGATGTCACCAACTACATAAAACGCTGCTCAAACCAATAGTGCTACACCTATTTCTAGCAAAACATTTGCATGACATAGGCAATAAAACACTCTCAAAATTACTATGAACTGGAACAAAAGCTAGTCAGGGTGACAACAGGGAAACATGGGGCAGTATAGGAGGAACATTGTGTAGGTTTTTATGAACAACAATCTTCCAATGTTAATGTTTGGAGGAGCTTAGCATGGCGTGTTGGTGGCCCTTTAACAATCCTGATGGTGGACAGACTTGCAGTGGGAGCTGCTCTGCTGCAGAGGTTCCCATTGGTCTTAGGTGCGCATACAGCTATACTCTCACAAGACATAGGTGGTGAAAGGACCCATACAGGGCATTCAGGAGAAAGGGCAGGAGCCAACTTGGATTCTTATAGCTGATGCAGATAATTTACTTCCCTCCCACTATTTGTTTCAAAGGGGAAAATCACAGTATCATAGAGCATTAGAACGGCAACGAGCCGAGAGAGCCAAAGGAATCAACCAGTGCTCCATGAAGGACTTCAAGTTTAACCATCCCTAACAGATGGCAGTTCAGCTGTGTCCTAAATGCCTCCAGTGTGGAAGAGCCCACAGCTTGCCTACAGTGATTGGTTCCTTTGTCATATTGCTCTAATAATCAGAATTTTATCCTGATGTTCAGCCAGAATCTGGCCTCCTGTAACACGAGCCTATTATTCCACACAAGTATGACTGCAAAGATCAGCCAGGCTGGAAATCTCAGTGAAACCCTCACATGTTTTGCCCTTCCCAGCACAAGCTAGCAAGGACTTGGTATGTGACAGGAGATCTACCATTCTGTTCTTCCCAAGTCTTCCTGTGAGAAAATTCAGAATATTACTCAAATGGAAGCACTCAGGTGTACAATAGGCATTATTTGTTAGTTTTTCAGTATTTTCTACTTTGCTCTCTAAAGGGAGCGCTCATATCAGCTAGCATGTTTAAAGTATGTTTTAAAATATACACACAAAATATATGCCACACAGAAAAACTAGAAATTCAGCAAGCTCCTTGATCAGTATTCAACTAATCAGTAAAAAGAAAGGCAAACAGATCTCCTGGAGCTGGAAGTTTCAAACATGGGTGCTGCAACAAAGAAAGCAGTTTACCACATTCCTACCAAGCCTGTCAGATGGTGTGATGGAACATATAAAAGGACCCTCTGTGCTGATCTCAGTGGATGGGCAGGATCAGATAGGAGAAGATGGTCTCTCAAGTATGGCAGTTCTATGGAGCTTGAAAAACGGTTGCCATTAGGAAAACAAAACAAGCTGGCTTTCTCAAAGGCTAGCTTAAACTTGAGGAACCCATGAAAAGAACTCATGGTTTCTTGGTAGGTTGTTTGTAAGTTAACAAACAATTTTTAGTACAAATAACATGATAATCCAGAATAATTCATAGTTCACTAGCAACCACACTCAACCTTTGAGTAAAACTATGATGTTGTCTGAAGCTAAAATGTAACCATCAAAGGGGACAAAACTATTTTGTGTAAGATATTGCCAACCAATGAAAAACACTATTAGAATTCATATGAGAGAAATATACACATCCATGAAAATACTGGCACAAGCATATCATTTATACCTGTAGTAAAACTAGTCATAAGCAGAACAGCATATTATCCAGTGCTTTTTATTTGGATAGAAAATCCAAGTAAATGACAGAATGATTGGCTCAAACTCTGTGAGGTCAAGAAACTAAAATCAAGGAAACAGTTTGGCAGCAAGCTTCTGTGGTTTTCTATCAGGAATAAGATTCAGAATTGGAGGGAAGCTACTTTTCCAGCCAAAATAGCTTCTTTATTCCTAAAGAGCAACAAGTCAACAGGGAAAAAATCCTGTTAGAAACTACCATTTAAATACAGAGATGAACCATGCCAGGAGCTTGCAACTTATCTGTGAATTACTGGTGGCTCCTGATCAGACTCCCAAAATGAAATTCTAATAAATTACATCATATTACATTAGCTTTGCCACCAGGCCCACTAACTTATTTATTGATAAGATTTATATCCTGCCTTTTTCTTTTAAAGAACTCAGAACAGCTTATGCCATTTTCTTCCTGCTTCTCTCAGTCTTATCCCTACAACTACAACCCTGTGAGGTAGGTTGGGCTAAGAGTCTGTGACTGGTCCAAAGTCTCCTAGTTGGCTCCATGGCTGAGCGGGGCATTCCTCTTGCATGAAGATAGGGAGTATCAGAGCCTTTTGGAGAGGGCAGGAGAATATGAAGAAATGTTGGGTGAGGAGTAATTTTCAAGTACAGACAAGGCGTTTGAAGGATGCCTTTTGAGGGACAGCCATCTCTCCCCCAATAATGTCTGTAGAAATGACACTTCATCAAGAAGTAGCATTTTTCCCATTAGGGTAATCTGTCTAGAATAGCAAAGGAAACAGTGCAAACCAGCTGAGGGGAGCCAAGTTGCTTCTTGAAGGGATGACAATAAGTTCTTTTTCAAAACAAAGAACCCTCCCACACATACACATGTAGTCCCCTGGAGGCGGTAGTCCGACCTGTCCTGAAGAAGGCGTCACTGGATCCAGAGATGGCTACTAACTATAGACCTGTGGCCAACATCCCGTTTCTGGGCAAGGTGTTAGAGCGAGTGGTGGCGGGACAACTCCAAGCACTCTTGGATGAAACTGATTATCTGGACCCATTTCAGTCCGGCTCCAGACCTGGGTACGGTACTGAATCTGCCTTGGTCACCCTGTACGATGACCTGTGCAGGGAGAAGGACAGGGGGAGTGCGTCCCTGTTGGTTCTCCTGGACCTCTCAGAGGCTTTCGATACCATCGACCATGGTATCCTTCTGGATAGGCTTGCGGGATTGGGGGTCGGAGGCACTGCTTTGCAGTGGTTCCGCTCCTATCTCAACGGCCAGTTCCAGAAGGTGGTGCTGGGGGACTATGGCTCTGCGCCATGGCAGCTATGCCATAGAGTACCGCAGGGGTCCATTTTGTCCCCTTTGCTGTTTAACATCTACATGAAACCGCTGGGAGAGGTCATCAGGAGGTGTGGGCTGCGGAATCATCAGTATGCTGATGATACCCAGCTCTACCTCTCGTTTTCCACCAATCCAGGTGAGGCAGTGGCTGTACTGAACCGGTGCCTGGCCAAGGTAATGGGCTGGATGAGGGCCAATAAACTGAAGCTCAATCCAGACAAGACGGAGGTTCTGTTGGTTGGCGGATCGGGCTTCAGAGAGGGTGAATTGAACCTTGTCCTGAACGGGGTTGCACTCCCTCCTAGGGACAAGGTCCGCAGCCTGGGGGTGCTCCTCGACCTGGAGCTTTCACTGGAAGCTCAGGTAACAGCAGCGGCGAGGAGCGCTTTCCTCCAGTTTCGGCTGATCCATCAGCTGCGCCCCTACCTGGAGTACGACTGCCTGGTGACAGTGACACACGCACTGGTGACTTCCCGCCTAGACTTCTGTAACGCGCTCTACGTGGGGCTACCCTTGAAGACTGTCCGGACACTTCAATTGGTTCAAAATAGAGCTGTCAGGCTGCTGACGGGGACTGGGCGTTATGGTCACATGACTCCAGTTCTCCGTCAGCTTCACTGGCTTCCCATTGAAGTCCAGGCCCAATTCAAGGTGTTGGTAATGACCTATAAAGCCCTAAACAGCTTGGGTCCTGGTTACCTGAAGGAGCGCTTACATCCATATATGCCCAGCCGCCCCTTGAGATCAGCGGGAGAGGCCCTTCTCTGGGAACCCTCCGTGAAAGAAATTAGGAGGGTGGGTACTCGGAGGAGGGCTTTCTCTGCGGTGGAGCCTAAGTTATGGAATGCGCTCCCCAGAGAGGTCCGCCTGGCGCCGTCGTTATTTGCTTTTCGGCGCCAGGCGAAGACCTTTTTATTTAAGCGGCATTTTAACTGTTAGTATTATTTGATCTTATCTGCCCAGGGTGGCTTATTTTATATTGTATTTTTTGGATTTTTAATGTTTATATTTATTGTAATTTATATTATAATTACTTTTATTTATTGTTGTAAGCCGCCCCGAGGCTTCGGCGAATGGGGCGGCATAAAAATGTTTTAATAAATAAATAAATAAATAAATAAAATGTGCAGAGTGGCTTTTTCTGAAAGAGTCTTAATATAGGAGAGTTAGTATTGAGTCTTCAAGACTACACAAGCTATGTGCCAATTCTGCATGAAATAAATCTTTGAATTCTACAATCCATACTCATTATCCATAGATGCCATTTAGACGTGCCAATCTAATTGAGGGAGATCCTGCTAAACTTCATTGCTGGCTTTTGGGACTTTACCTGGCACCATTCACATGCTATTCAGTCTTTCATCTTTATGAAAGTTAGGATTCTCAGGAAGCTGGTTTCCAACTGTTGCACTTGAACATTGAGAACACAGAATTGTGGGATATGTCAAGTTCTGCTCAGCATTTCCAGCTGTTTCTATTTCCTTGACTGTTTGGGGTGGGGATTGCCTTAAACATCAATTCAATTTTAATTTGAATTTCAACAAAGTAAACAAGAACATTAGGCTGCTCTTCTGGGTAGAAAGTGGAAGTTAATTTGTCTTGGAAAATATTCATAAAATATCTGTAACTCAGTTTCATTGCTGATTAGGCTGCCCCAGAAATATCTTTCATTCAGATGTTGCTTTCAGGCAGACTTTGTTTGGAAAGCTTGTGCTTCCAATCAAGGTATGGTTAAAAAAAATCTTGTCATGATAGGCAGCTCTGACATTCCCTTTCTTACTCTGGGATTTCCTGTCTGTCTCAAAAACATTAGTTATATCTGACAATAGACCTTCCCCATTGTGGATTAGCTTTTTTCTTGTTTTCTGTTGCTTGGACTGTGAGATTATATAATCTGCAGTATGACTAATTCAGTGTCTAACTCTATCACTGTCTAATGCTTCTAGATAAATGCTATAACTTTTACTTCTAACCTTTAAATAATGATTACTTATAATGTAGCCTCCTGGTTGAAAATGTTAACAAAACTGCACAGATTATGCATTTGATGATATAACATCTCTCTCTAAATCCACCACTTATCTCTACTATTTCTTTATAGTATGGACTATACAAGGAAAAACTTGGAGTTTAAGGAGGAGGATACACATACAAATGAGCATCCAATTGAAAACAAAGGATAGCGTTCACATCTGGATGTGTATTTGGATCCATATGTCATTTGTGCCTGCAGTTCCCAAAGATGAAAAGTTCAAGGGGCTTTTAAATATACCAGACACCATGAGATGGAAAAGCAAGAAACCACAAGTAATAAAAGTTCAGGGTTGACACATCGTTCCTTATATTAAACCTAAGACCTCAGTATGAACCCAATAGCATGCAAAGGAAAGAGAGCAATAGAATGAACTTCTTGGCTTTACTTTACAATAAATTCAGCTAATTTCAAACTTTAAGGGTTAGAGTAAACCTCCTTCAGCCAAATCTCTTTCAACTACCATTATTCTGTTGTTGTTAGTCGCGAAGTCGTGTCTGACCCATCGCGACCCCATGGACAACATTACTCCAGGCCTTCCTGTCCTCCACCATCCCCTGGAGCCCACTCAAGCTCACACCAACTGCTTCAGAGACTCCATCTAACCACCTCATACTCTGCCATCCCCTTCTTTTGCCATCTATTGTTCCCAGCATTAGACTCTTCTGCAGGGAGTCCTTCCTTCTCATTAGGTGGCCAAAGTATTAGAGTTTTATCTTCAGGATCTGGCCTTCTAAAGAGCAGTCAGGGTTGATCTCCTCTAGGACTGACCAGTTTTATCTCCCTGTGGTCCAAGGGACTCTCAGGAGTCTTCTCCAGCACCACAATTCAAAGGCCTCAATTCTTTGGCGCTCCGCCTTCCCTATGGTCCAACTTTCACAGCCATACATTGCAACTGGGGAAACCATAGCCTTGACTATACACACTTTTGTTGGCAGGGTGATGTCTCTGCTTTTTAGTATGCTGTCTAGATTTGCCATAGCTTTCCTCCCCAGGAGCAAGCGTCTTTTAATTTCTTGGCTGCAGTCCCCATCTGCGGTGATCTTGGAGCCCAGGAAAATAAAATCTCTCACTACCTCAATTTCTTCCCCATCTATTTGCCAGGAAGTGAGAGGACCGGATGCCATGATCTTAGTTTTCTTAATGTTGAGTTTCATGCCAACTTTTGCACTCTCTTCCTTCACCCACATCAAGAGGCTCTTTAGTTCCTCTTCACTTTCTGCCATGAGAGTGGTATCATCTGCATATATGAGGTTGTTGATATTTCTCCCAGCAGTCTTAATTCCAGCTGGTGATTCATCTAGGCCCACCTTTCTCATGATGTGCTCTGCATATAAGTTAAATAGGCAGGGCGACAGTATACAGCCTTGCTGAACTCCTTTCTCAATTTTGAACCAATCAGTGGTTCTGTGCCCAGTATTCTAGTCAGTAGTTAATAATATTCTTGGATTTCTGGGCAAAGGCACTGCAGGGGAGCCTAATCATGTTGCTTCTCCCATTCTCAGCAGTGTGTCTCTTGCGAGGACCAGGACCACTGCCATTGATCATCAGCCTCAGCTTTGTCAACATCCAGCCTCATAGCTGTTTTAATCCATCTTATCATAACCCAGCCCTATTTGAAAATGGATCTCAAGGTCCATTCGCATACTTGAGGTTGTTGCTACAAAGAGATAAATTGCTTTGTTTATTATATGCTACTGTTAAGTTTGGGCTCCCAATGGAACTACTGCCAGGATTCTGATCTAGGATCCAATCATCTGAGCCAACTGGGAAAACTGAGCAAATATTAGGTTTTATTCAACTTTTTCTGCTCTTTTCATAATCTTGTTTCATGCTTCTAAATAGATCACCATTTGGTTTTGTGATAGGCTAGAAGCCAAAGCAGGGAAATCTTACCCCTAGATGTCTCACTGGTAAGTGTGAGCTAAGACATCTGCAGTATAAACCACTTGATTCAGCTTTCTCATCCCTATAAGCCATCCCCTCTTGACATCCACCATGCTGTCATGATAATCTGACCCTCGCTTCCAATGAGTACCTAACATTTAAAATACATAGCAGTGGACTAAAAGGATTATGCTGGGATTCCAAAACCTAGACACACTCTTATTGCCCTAGATATTAACAACTATGTCCAAATGCTTATTTATTTACCAATTCCAAAAATGGCACTCAAGGTGGCTTGCAATTGTGAATACAGTGTTATCAAAACAGTAATAAAGCAAATGTATCAAACCACCATTAAATATATAATACAACACATCACAAATGAAAGTATAGAATTCTTAGACATTTTTGTACCATAATGGCATCCCATAACAGCTCAAACTCATAACACTTGCATCCTATTTATTTGGCCATACCCAAACTGCTGTCCAGCAGGGATATTTTACTACAACTATCAACATCTCCAACTAGAGTGGCTGGGGATGAGGGAAACTGAAGTCTAACTCATCTGGAAGACAGCAGGCCGGGGAAGACCACTGCCTCTATGTATCACAGAAGAAATTTAACCAGGCCATAGTACCAAATGAAAATAACAAAACAATCCCTGTTTTCTGTTTACTACAAATCCTAGTCCTGTTCTGAGGTAACTGTGCATTAACTAGCTCTGAGCAAAAGATGTCGTGACTGCTGAAACTGCTGCCACTGAAGATATAGGTTACTTTTTCAAGAAGAAATGTGAAATAGCTGTGCCAAGGATGGATTTTATTTTTTAGATTACTACAACCCTTAGTCCTGTTCTGAGGTAACTTTCATTTTATGAGTTCTGTGCCTGTGCAGAGCCTCACCGGGAAATTTCCACAGCTGAGGAATTTTGGATGGAACCCTTCCCCAGTGTGTGTATCAATTAGTTCCATCAGCGTGCACACACACACACGCACGCACACACACACAGACCACTATGTATAATAAGAACTACCTAAGTAAGGACACTGAGATCAGCATTGACTGGTTGTGGGAGACCAAGAAAAGCTTCCACCAGCAACTACAAAGGCAGTGAAAGAACCCCTATGGATATGGACACTGGGATGGTTGGGGAGGGTTCCCACTAAAATTCCTCAGCTATTTAAGTTTCCTGAACAAATGTCCACCCAGGCACAGAGCTCATTTGTGTGATGCAGAGAGACCACAAAGAAGAATAGAAGAAATTACAAATAAGATTCTCTTATTCCTAACCATTGGCAGCCATTTCATACAATATACACATGGGATATTACATAATAGATATGGCTGTATAAATTGAGTTCTGTCCTCAGTTCCCTATGGGGACTCATTTTCATAAGGAGCCAAGATATCTTTTAACCTGTTTTAGCTCCCTGTCACAGACAACTATGCCACTCTATTTAATTTTAGCACTAATTTTGTGTAACCTGCACAAATTTCATAAGGACCTTCAAAATGACTTTGATCACAGTGCATGTGCCCAACAGGTCACCTTGGCCAAAATTGTCAGCATGTTTATTTTTCATTTTTTCCAATAGAAAAATAGCTTCCTTCCCCCACATAGATTTTTTTAAAGATACTCATAAAGCTCAGAAGCTATTTACACAAGATAGTCGATTATTCTTTCATTGCCAGCTCTACAGCATTACCCTGTCTCTGTCTAGGCTGCTTAGTAACCTTAGTTATTTAAAAATCTCTTCATCTTTTAAAAGCTTTGGGAATTCACTCAAAAAAGGAGAAAGTACTGACTAGAAGCATGAAAATACCTTCAAAACACTAGGTCTCTGAATGTTATATTTTAATTCAAAGACCAGGGACTTGTTACTTCTGCTTCTGTTTATTTTGTATTTATGCTTATTAAGGCTAGTCATAAGGTGGGGGAAGAGAGAGATCTGGACTTTGATAGCTGATGCAATGCTGAAAATCAAAGTCCAGCATTTTCCATTTGCCAACATGTGTGTTTGTATGTGTATAAGTATGTGTGTGCGTGAGTGCATGCATGTAACAGAACCAAAATATATATTGTTCATTGAGTTACATAGTCAATCAAAATCCTTGGAATAAAGATAATAAGAAATACAGGCTTTAAATCCTCCATCCTCTATTTCCAGAGTTCAAGATACAACATAAACATCATTCAGGCATGTATTAGAATATAGTTTGGTGTTCAGTTCAAGGTAATATATGGATCAAAAGATTATATATATATATATATATATATATATATATATATATATATATATATATGGGTTTTTTTCTAAAAGTAAATTCACATTTTAGCATATTTAGCACCTGAAAACCATGTATGACCAAGTACTGAAAATGCAAAAGAGAAGACTTATGAAGAATTCTCTGAGGATGTTCTGTTGGAGCATCACTAATTGTGTCTAATCCCAGTTCATTTACATATTGGTGTCTTTCTGATAAACAAGCACACACAGGCACACAAGGTAAGCATCTATGAAGCCACCTTATTCATTTCATCCACTTTTCTCCCATTGTGGAACTCTTCAGGGCTTTGGTCAGTGGAATCCTTCCTATCTCTTGTTAAGGTTTAGAAAAAGATACTAGGAACTGAAGCTGAGGCCTCCTGCACAAATATATGACTGACTTCTATGACTGAGTTATGATCTCTTATCTAGCTATCATTGGTAAATCACTAAATATGGTAAAATAGTTCATTTTAAAGAAACTATAGCTGTTATGAACTCTCTTATCTATATTTAGGAACAACTGTTTTGGAGAAAGTGTCACAGTAATGGCAAAAGCATTGGTTAGAAACAGAATAGCAAAATAATGAAGAATAGAATGAAAAGGTCAAGAGAAAGACAGGAATGTTAAAGAAAACCTTCCCAGGCAGGACACTAGATAGAGACCTTCTTTACCTGTCTCAAAGAAATTCTCAATATATTACACCAGCCTTGGTCAGATCTAATACTAATTCATCCTTTGGAGCTTAGTGAACAAGTCTGGAATGAGCTATGGGATAATGTGCTCTCCTCTCCCATCGTATAATTTAAAGTTTGCTGTTATATCCAAACTGGATCAAACCTTGATTTACAATTCTGGTGTGCAAGGCACAAACAAACTATAGTTTGCAAAATGCCTTCCCTTTTATACAGGTTGGGTGATCACAGTGAGGCTGTGAGAAGCCTGTGCCTTTCCCATTCACTTCAAGAACAAAATTTTTGCTTGGGCTACTCATATCCAATTCATTTATAGTTCTCTTATAGAAGATACAATAATATGAATTTCTGAAAGAAAAGCTAGGTAGCTTGGCTAATGTAAAATTGTTCTGATCAGTCTTTGACCACATAGCCACTGTTTAACTTCAAATATGCTCTATGAAATCTGAACAATTAAAATGAAGCAACATATAAAAATGAACAGCAGTCAGTAATTTTTATGCCCCCTAGGACTGTCAGTAATTGTTTTGGCACCATGGCTCCTCACTGGCACAAAACATAAGCACCCAAGACCTGCCATCTTTTTTTTTTTTTTTTTGGAAGACAGAGAATTAATCAGAGACGACTGGGTCTTTCTCCCCTCCCCTGGATTTATTCTATGCTTACTTCATAATCCTGCCAAAAGCAGAAATGCTTATCATTTCTCCCCTTTCAAACAAATCAACATAAAAGAATTCTTTCTTGGTGAGGAGGACACATACAAAAAACATGCAGAGAGGTGCATTTTTCAAAACAGATCATCCTCTTGTGTGGAAAGGCCATGCCAAGTCAAGTCTGTGCACTCTTAAAATAAAGGGTGAGAAAGCACAAACACAGCTGGTGAAAATTGTGGGGTAATGGTTCTGTTTATAGCATTTTTTAAAACTTGGTGGCAACATCACTGTGTTCCTTATCACATCTTCCTCAATGAGCTTCAGCAGGCTGCAGAGGGATGAGAGTTGCTCACAAAACATGTCAAGGTTGTCACTAAACTAGATTATATTTATTGCCTGGTTCTTCCCCAATTTGATTTCTTGACTGGAGTTTCCAGGGCAACTGTGAGCTTCAGTTGCTAGCTTTTACAGTGATGCTCCAGAGTGCAGTTTCAAAGATGCTAGTGCATAGAAGGGAGCTTTACAGGTCAGAATGTGTATACCTGTTACAACAGTTTTGCAGGCTTGCTATTTTCTTCCCATGAGTCATTATCATCCACTGAGCAACAGGGACAGTCTAATGCACAATCAAGTGACCCAGGCAGCTACTTCAGACACCAGTTGGTTTAGAAAGAAAGCAATCTGAGTAGCATGCCCCTAGATTCCTTGCATTGTCACAGAAGATGCTGAAGCAAACCCTTTGGATATGCATAAGATTAGAAGTGGAGTTCTTTTTCTTTGGAAACTTATCAAGTCCTTGGTAAGACATGTGGAAGAAGTCAAGTGAATTTGAAACTCATTTTCATTAAGGTCAATTTTTGGTATCTACAATTAAACTTTTAACGTTATGTGGTTCTATCATATAGTATATGTTTCATAGACTGATGTTAAGCATGTGCAATGTACCATATGTACACAGGCACTGCATTGTATACATGAATCTCCATGGCCTACAAAGCTCTCCTTCTTTTGCTTCATCAAGGTAGACATTCTGCAGCCTACAGGACAATTCATGTGTGGAGCTTTAATCTCACAGAAGTTAAAGGGGAAGAACGAGGATACAAAAGCTCCATAGGCTCAAGGCAGCACATCAAATTCTGGTGTTTAGGGTAAGAAACTATGGCCATCCAGATGGTGTGTGATTCTAACTCCCACCAATCCCAGACAGCAGGGCCAAATGTCCTGCAGATGGGAGATGCATTAAAAGAACACACATAAACACACACATCCCTGGAAAATCACAGATTCCCTACATCTGGTTTAAGATTTAAGCTAGCTTTGGCTTAACTCTGGCTTGTTGTTGTTAGTCGCGAAGTCGTGTCCAACCCATCGCGACCCCATGGACAACATAACTCTGGCTAACTATACTTTAAGTCAATAATCACTGAAGTTCTACATGACGTTTTCAAACATGGATAGTATTATTATTATTATTATTATTATTATTATTATTATTATTATTATAACATTTCTATGCCGCCCCTTGCCGAAACCTCATGGTTTGTTCACTATGAGCCTACATCTCTGGTTGATAAGTGCAAGATTTAACATCAACACTGCATGAATTGGAAATTATTTCAAATAATCTCACAGATATCTTCATTGAAAGTACATTTTAGGCAGGAGGAAAGAAAGGTTGCTTAGGGAAGAGTCATAGAATTTTCTTCTCTGGAACTGTTTAGACTTTAAACTTTAGCAAATGCCAAATAAACTTCTGTAATGGAGGGTTTAGGACAATCCTACTTCACCAGGGTAAGGCATGGTAATTTTGGATTTTTCTTTTAGCTCTGTGATGTTCATACTGGGAATAATACATATGGTTTAATTTTGCTGGCTGCCCTAATATGTGTCTTGATGTGTACTATGAAGGTATGCCTCCTGCTATTATGAGGATGACTTCATAGTCTAGGTTTTGAGTGATTGAGACAGAAATTTACTGGATTCAGAAAAATTTGGTAATCAGTGTTTTAAACTTCTCTGTACTGTATTGAAAGAAATATAACTAGTTTGATAGTCTTTCATTGACTAAGACCCAAGTGACTTTATAAGATTTTAGTAGGCCAGGGATTCTGGTGATTGTAAGATGGTTAAGTGAAATGCAATTATTTGTGTAATAATATTTGGGCTGCTTTAGTAATACAAAGTTGTATGGAATATGCAAGAAAGCCCCTACCACCAATACCAAAGATATAATGACCAGGAAAAGCACAGTGCAGATCTTTTAAGTAAATATAATCTCTCATAATGGAATGTGAATAGAAGACTAAAGTTGTTAATCTACACTACATTAATTTGAGTGATTAATTTAGTTATCATTCCTTTAGCATGATACAGCGAAAAGCCTAGCAATGTTAGCCACATGCTTTAAGCATAATTATAAAGTACTGCATTGTTACTGTCACAGATGGGGTTCACATACATACCCAATACAGTACATCTGTCCAGCCCTCCATGGTGATGCACTGAAACACCGTTAACATGGCAAATGCAAAGTTGTCAAAGTTGGTAATGCCATGCTTGGGCCCCTCCCATCCTGGCCTGCACTCAGTGCCATTTTGACACTGTCGACCGTGAGCAAATACAGGTGCACAAGGAGAAGGTTCCTCTTCTGCCGGTGCATCTTAAATAGGGTAGAGAAAGAGAGAAATAGAATGGTTAAAAATTGTGCAACCTAATGATGAGGCAACAACCATTTGCTTCCACTGTACAGTAACTGAACTCATCACTTGATCTATTATCGTTTCTTACATAGCCCAAATGGCACCATCCATGCAGAAAAAGGAGGTACAAGCAGGCTTAGTGAAATGTCAAGTACAGAATTACATTAAAACAAGCAAAACCTTGGGTGAGCAAAATGGTCACAGAATAGCAGGGGTGAAAAACTGGAAAACCAGTGTGGGGAAGGTAATGGAATGTAGTGGTAGGGGCTGAAATCCTGTGCAGAACAACACTCCAACATTTTTGTTGCAGGTCCCACTTGCTTATTATACTTAACCCATACTTATCAGTCATGGAGTGTAGGGCAGGATATACAAGGTGTGTCCAGAAAGTAATGAGAATATTTTAAAAATTTTTATTGAAAAAATTTAAAATTGAACATCGTCTCCTTCAAAGTATGCATCTTGCAAGTTTACACAACTCTCCCAGTGATTTTTCCATTCTTCATAGCATCTCTGGAAGTCTTCAAATGGGATGGTGTTCAGAGCCTGCGTAGTGGCTCTTTGGATGTTATCCACACTACCAAAATGGTGTCCTTT